>NW_026870208.1:168835-198835 GCF_963584025.1 Labrus mixtus
ACCAGCTGCCTTGATAACTTCACAGAAGCAACTTCATATTTTAGCACCGTGCCGACACCCGTCACTCAGGCTGTCCTGGACCACTTGGTGTTAAACTGTATCCATGGCAACACCTAATGAAATACGAACTGACAAATTTGCTTAATTACTTCCTTCATTAAAACCATTAGTATTTGACAAAAAAGACAGAGTCGTAGTCCACGGTCTCATGAGCCCCAAATCTTCCCATAAGGATAATACTTTATTGAGGGGAAATTCGGAAAATAATGCACCTGTTCTGAGTATGTGGAAAGTTGTCTTGTGGCTTTTCACACATCTGTTGTAACCAAACACAGGCCAGGTTATTGTAAACGAAATGAAAAGGTTAAACCAAACTGACACTATGTCGGGAGGTGAGAGAACAGAGGGGGGTAAATAATAAACCCCTACATCCCCACTTCCTGTTTCTGAGGCTGACAGAATGTCTGCTAAGGGTAGGAAAGGAAGTGGTTCAGTGTCATAGAAACGTATCATCTTAGTATGAACAGATGCAGAACGACATCTGAGCAGAGTCTAAAATAAGAACAG
Organism: Labrus mixtus; assembly: GCF_963584025.1. Taxonomy (NCBI): domain Eukaryota; kingdom Metazoa; phylum Chordata; class Actinopteri; order Labriformes; family Labridae; genus Labrus; species Labrus mixtus. The sequence goes on from NW_026870208.1 coordinate 169,403, forward strand.
AAGCAGAGAGATGGAAGAGAACAACATCTCAGGACAGTTTTTATCTCATTCGACTGTAAATACCAGAAGTTACATTAAACGCTGTGAAAGAGACAGACAGCTTTAAGGCAGAAAGAACATCATGACAGAGAAGTAGAGCAGGGTGTCGTCAGCATGGTGAGACAACGAGGCGAGGGTAAATCAGATTTTTATGGAGATGAATAAATCAAAGACACAAAGGAGTTTAAACCTCTTATTACAGGGCAGTGAGGGAAAGTTTTATTGAACACCAAGTGACATTTATTAAAATAAACCACTTCTCAAAGGACGTACAGTTAGTAAAGCAGAACACAAGTTTGTATTGACAAAAGCACCGAGATACCAAACACAAACACAATGCACGAAACAGCCCCGCCCCCAAATCCACGCTACCCATAGTTCATCCCCAGACGCCAGAACCAGGAGCAACAGCAGGTCAAGTAGATAAGAAGCGAGGGGGGGGGGGGGGGTGTCAGGGTCTGTGTCCATTTATGGCTCTTTTGAGCTCTCAGCGCCCACCGCCTCAGTTTCAGATCGCTTCTTACGAGCCATTATTGCTGCTAGGTTACGCAGGCTAGGCTCACCACATGTCTGCTTCTCATGGCGGTGACCCTGAGGTCTGTTTCAAATAACTCTGTGTGCTGGGTGTTTGTTTCAGAAAACATCACCAAGAAAACCTCCAAACAGTGTAAAGGATTCACGTCCTGATATCAGCAGCAGGTCGAGATGTTCTCTCGAAAAGACGAGTCAGACTTCTCCTCGCCATCGTAGTTAATAAAGCTGATATCAGAAGTCCCGCCCCTTCTTGACTTTGATTGCTTATCAGGGGAGAGGTGACGTGTGTGATAATGTTACAAAAGTTAAACCGTTTTATGTGATGGTGCGGCCCCACTACACATTTCCAAGTCACTTGAAGATGCCCCGCCCAGCTCTGCTCGGCTCCGCCCGGGCTCACCTGTCTTTAATTGTGGAGTCACATTCATAAATCCAGCCCTCCACGAGGTTCATTTACAACATCACATCATTTTAAATTCATGACTTTGACCCAATGAGGGATAAAAACACGGCGCGAGCTATATCCAGAAAGCATTCTGGGAAAGCTTGCAGCGTGGCCCGTTCAGGTTTGTGTGACTGATTTTAAAGGGGTCATATTCTTCTTTTTCTGGTTTTATATGCCCTTTAGTGTGTTTTCCATGTGTCCTGTGCATGTTTAGTCACATCTATGTGCAAAAATTCAAAGTCTGCGGAAACGCAGCTTCTCCTACGTCCTCCTGTTAGCTGTAGCATTAGCTGCATGTAACGCTCGGTTCTAGCCCCCCTCGATAAAAATGTGTCAGTCTGAGATCATTGATCTAATCCCATTGGCTCGTTGTGGCCCTGCAGCTCATGTTGCATGCCCGTTAACTTCTGTAGCACGCCCACGATATGCCGTAGCCTGCGGTAGCACAGTAGTGCTAAGGTGCTAATGTTTTTGCTCCCCTCGGAGCCAAAGTGGCTGCATTCCCAATATGGTAAAAGGGGCGGGACATTTCCGATAACCGTGCTGAGCGACTGACCAATCACGGCAGAGCCGACAGGCCGACCAATCAGATCAGACTTAGCACACGTGGGGACTCTGAACGTGGGCACTTCAGAGCCTTAGAGAGAGTCAGAAGAGAGCCGGTGTGTGGAGCGGCAGGACATGAAAACAGACACTTTTTAAGAACTTTATCTATTGTGAACATACTTCAGTAGATACATAGATTAAATATATGAACCCCAAAAAGGGCAGAATATGACCTCTTTAAACAGAGATGAAACACTTCACCGGTCTCACCACAGGCATCAGTGTGGATCTGTTACCACGGTAACACACTGAGTCAGACTGGTTTCTCATGCATGGCAGTCATGATGAACACAGAAATATTACAGAAGAGTAAAGTTTCCCTCTCAGTTCACGTCAGTTAAATGAAACAGTTTCACTATAACTCAAACACGAGATAACTGACACAACTCTGGAAAAAAAAAAAAACGCTACTGAGCTTTGTTCCAAATGGTCGACGATGTTCTTTGAAATGAAGTTAAATTAAAATACACTTCCTGATGTCGGCTTCCTCTCACCGATCACCGATCTGCCCGTCCAGCGTGATGCACGTCTGATGCCGTTATAGGCCGTGATTGGTCCGTTTGGGTGCTTACGATGAACAATGCAAATTACTTTCACAATCAGTCAGTGTCGGGAAAAAACACCAAAGAGTACCTCGACACAGGACAAGGATACCTTGACACAAAAGCTGAAGGGCCCCTTAAATAAGCCTACTAAAAGGTCAAAGAAGCGGAAAAACGTTAACCAGGTACCTAACAGCTTACCCTAAAGGGTTCCCTGAAACAGCTGATATAGGGTTCCTTAAAACAGACTAAAGGGTAAGGGTATCTTCTGCTACATGAAACTCAAGACTGATGCCTATTGGCCACCCTCCAAAGGGAGCCCTGAAATCTGTGTCTTAGTGTGCCTTAAAACACTAAAGGTTAAAGCAAACAGGAACCTTGAATCAGGCGCCGCGGGGAACCTAAAGCTGAACTTAAGGGTTCATTGAAATGTTTTTGAAATTATGTTGAAACAAGCTGTGAGGAAAACTCTATGAAGTACTTTAAAACACACCCGATCAGGTACTGTAGAAAATATTTCCATATTTCTGTATATAGGGCTATGCTAGCAGATTGCAGGTTTGATGCTAAGCTAACAGTGCTAGCTGCAGCCTTGTGTTCAGCAGAAGTGTGTTATGGGTTAGATAATCAGAGCAGCTGAAGACGTTTACTGAAAATCTGTTAACAAACTGTTTTTAATCACAGAAGAAACTTTTCTGTCCAAACTTGACGTTGCAACATTTCCCTGTAAGTGAGAAACTGAAGGTGTGTCTCCATCTTTGTTAACAAACATGTGACCGCACTGTCGCAACTCGGACTCACAGGAAACACACACTATGACAAATCAAACAAAACAAGAGGAAAACTTTAGAGCAACCTTTTTTCCCTGGAGCTTTCCCCCCAATCCTAGCTGAGACAGTTAAACAGTTAAATACGTTTTAATTTCATTGTAACCTGAAACACAGGTGAGGGGCTGACTAAGGGCCCGCTCACATGGAGACGCTTCACGCTACGCTCGGCCTGAGAGCTCATCAGAGGGAACACAGCTGGGAGCGCCCGTGGAGCGAGGCTGCATGCTCGAACGGGCAAACAAATAAAATAAGTGTGAAAAAACTGACTTGAGCAAACATAGAGTTCCCGCCGTTGCTTTGCTCCTTGATGAGGAGGTAAAGCCTCCTCCTGCATCCGATTGGTCGCATCGGCCAAAAGTGACACTGACGACCGCTGTGACTCGGCGTCTTGAGCTGAGAAGTTGAAAACGTTTTAACTTTTATGTTTCCAAATACCGCAAGAAAAAGGCGTCGCTCAGCAGCAGCAATAATGTGGAAAATATAGAATTTTATAGGATTTTATGTTTGAATCAGTATTTAGAGTTCATCTCACGACCGCCCCGATCGCATGACCACCCCCCCTCCTCTTTGGGTACCATTATACTATAATACTAATATGGCTACCATAATACTATAGTGTCCAATTAGATCTGTGATACTTTAAATGTACAAGAACAAGGGGCGGCTGTGGATCAGTGGTAGACTGATGGACTCTTTACTCAGCAGCCTCTACCATCAGCGTGTGAATGTGTATGAATGGATGAGTTAATACTGATGGACTCTTTACTCAGCAGCCTCTACCATCAGCGTGTGAATGTGTATGAATGGATGAGTTAATACTGATGGTCTCTTTACTCAGCAGCCTCTACCATCAGTGTGTGAATGTGTATGAATGGATGAGTTAATACTGATGGACTCTTTACTCAGCAGCCTCTACCATCAGTGTGTGAATGTGTATGAATGGATGAGTTAATACTGATGGACTCTTTACACAGCAGCCTCTACCATCAGTGTGTGAATGTGTATAAATGGATGAGTTAATACTGATGGACTCTTTACTCAGCAGCCTCTACCATCAGCGTGTGAATGTGTATGAATGGATGAGTTAATACTGATGGACTCTTTACTCAGCAGCCTCTACCATCAGCGTGTGAATGTGTATGAATGGATGAGTTAATACTGATGGTCTCTTTACTCAGCGGCCTCTACCATCAGTGTGTGAATGTGTATGAATGGATGAGTTAATACTGATGGACTCTTTACTCAGCAGCCTCTACCATCAGTGTGTGAATGTGTATGAATGGATGAGTTAATACTGATGGACTCTTTACTCAGCGGCCTCTACCATCAGTGTGTGAATGTGTATGAATGGATGAGTTAATACTGATGGACTCTTTACTCAGCAGCCTCTACCATCAGTGTGTGAATGTGTATGAATGGATGAGTTAATACTGATGGACTCTTTACTCAGCGGCCTCTACCATCAGTGTGTGAATGTGTGTGAATGGATGAGTTAATACTGACGGACTCTTTACTCAGCGGCCTCTACCATCAGTGTGTGAATGTGTGTGAATGGATGAGTTAATACTGATGGACTCTTTACTCAGCAGCCTCTACCATCAGTGTGTGAATGTGTATGAATGGATGAGTTAATACTGATGGACTCTTTACTCAGCAGCCTCTACCATCAGTGTGTGAATGTGTATGAATGGATGAGTTAATACTGATGGACTCTTTACACAGCGGCCTCTACCATCAGTGTGTGAATGTGTATGAATGGATGAGTTAATACTGATGGTCTCTTTACTCAGCAGCCTCTACCATCAGTGTGTGAATGTGTATGAATGGATGAGTTAATACTGATGGACTCTTTACACAGCGGCCTCTACCATCAGTGTGTGAATGTGTATGAATGGATGAGTTAATACTGATGGTCTCTTTACTCAGCAGCCTCTACCATCAGTGTGTGAATGTGTATGAATGGATGAGTTAATACTGATGGACTCTGGACACAAGATCTGTTTTATCACCGGACTCCTTTTTCCTTCACCGATCGCAGGCAAAGCGATTCACAAGTGAGGCTTAATTAGGTCTCTGCAGAATTAGCTTTAGAGAATGTTTTTAACAATTGTTTGATTGAAGCAGAAACTGTAATATTTATCTTTGTTGGACCGCTGCGTCCTGTATGTGTTTAGCGTAACAGCGTTATAACCGGGTATTATTCTTCTGATCAGAAAGACCAGTGTAAGTCGTATTAACTTGAATTCGGCCATTGGTTTGTTTCTGTGAATGAAGGGAATTACTCCGAGTTGTGGCGCAGGAGTCAGACTGTGATGCCTCTTCAGGCACGCATTTCTCTCCTCCCTCTCTTCTCCCCCCTCTCTCTCTCTCACACACACACACACACACACACACACACACACACACACACACACACACACACACACACACACACACACACACACACACACACACACACACACACACACACACACACACACACACACACACACACACACACACACACACACACACACACACACACACACACACACACACACACACACACACACACACACACACACACACTTAGTTATTTGTTTGATTAAGTTCATTGATTTTGGATTGATGTTGCTTTGTTTAAATAAATTCTGTTATAATTTAAGAGAGCAGTTGTTTGTGATTACTGGTGTATTTGCATTGTGATATAAGCTGGGTGCGAAGGCTTTGTGTACGGATTCACGCCTTCAATTTATTAAATATAGTTATTAATTATTAATAATATTAGTAATTAAATAACTAATCTGAGACTGATTTGAGTGACATTTTGGTTATATTTCCCTGAGTACAGGGTGGTGCCCCAAAACGAGATTAAACATATTAAACATATAATGATATTTTATTTATATTATTAATAATTAAGTATAATTATTAAAGAATATAACCAAAGTTGACTTGATACAACCCCAACACATGTAATGATAAAAACACACATGCAGACTCGGAACAGACGAGACAGATTTAACGATGATTATAAAAGATGTGTGGACTCACTGAGCAGGAAGGTCTTTCTCGGAGGAGGCAGCAAGGCGGAGGAGTCCAGCAGGACGAGGACGAGGAAGAGGACTGATGGAGCCATGATGGAGGAGAAGATGAAGGAAAAAATAGATCTGTTCCTCGTCAGTTGTTAATGCACCGACTCTGAGTGCTGACAGAGACTGACACCAAAACACTCAAGAGGACTCAAAGAGTGACCACAACTTCCTCTCTGCTGCATCTACTGAGGAGGAAGAGGAGGAGCCTGAGCGCCTCTGAGCATCTGAGAGAAAGTCCTCATCAGAGAAGAAGATTTGATTCTTAGAAAATAACTTTTAATATCATCAGAGTAAAGTTAAACACTCAGCTGCAGGAACCTCTTGTGTGGTCTAAAGAAGTCCAGTCCCAGCCGGGCTTTCATGTTGCACTTCCACAAGGCCCCCCATCAAGGTTAGACCCAGTCTATAGTCCATCCCTCTGAGTCAGGTACATCGAACAAACATGAAACACATTCTCAGGCTGAGCACAGAAAGGACAGTTTAACATTTAACGGGCAGTGATGACACCGTGTCGACCCCACTGAAGGTCACCAGCCCCCCCTGGTCCTGCAGAGTCCACTACAGTCTCTGTGCTACACAGCGCCCCCATCAGGCCCGGTGCGGCGATACAACACACATCCACTCATGGCACTTCAATTCAAAGGCTCCATTAACCACGAGTGCTGAGAGTTACACTTCCGGATTCTTCCGGAGTCTGTGACATTTGATTCTCTGGAGGACGCTCGGAGTAGTGAGGCGTTTTGTTTCTCATGTCGCTCTGAGTTATGTCTTCCTGTTTCACATCCTCCATCAGGTGGTTTTCAGTCCCGAGGAGTCTCGTCCATCAGACGCCTAACCGTCGCCTGAACTCAATTTATTATAAATCACATTTTGTTCTGATCAAATTCACAGATAAAGATTTTAAAACAAACTTTTTATTAAAAATAAGAAAAAGAGAAATATTTTAAAGAAAGTAAATTTATTGTGGAACTTTCCTTTAGCAGCAAACAAGTGAACACAACAGCATGAATAGCAACCTGTCAATCAATCAACCTGTCAATCAATCAACATGTCAATCAATCAACCTGTCAATCAATCAACATGTCAATCAATCAACCTGTCAATCAATCAACCTGTCAATCAATCAACATGTCAATCAATCAACCTGTCAATCAATCAACATGTCAATCAATCAACCTGTCAATCAATCAACATGTCAATCAACATGTCAATCAATCAACCTGTCAATCAACATGTCAATCAACATGTCAATCAATCAACATGTCAATCAACATGTCAATCAATCAACATGTCAATCAATCAACCTGTCAATCAATCAACCTGTCAATCAATCAACATGTCAATCAACATGTCAATCAATCAACCTGTCAATCAACATGTCAATCAACATGTCAATCAATCAACCTGTCAATCAACATGTCAATCAACATGTCAATCAACATGTCAATCAATCAACCTGTCAATCAACATGTCAATCAACATGTCAATCAACATGTCAATCAATCAACCTGTCAATCAATCAACATGTCAATCAACCTGTCAATCAATCAACATGTCAATCAATCAACCTGTCAATAAATCAACATGTCAATCAATCAACCTGTCAATCAATCAACATGTCAATCAACCTGTCAATCAATCAACATGTCAATCAATCAACCTGTCAATAAATCAACATGTCAATCAATCAACATGTCAATCAATCAACCTGTCAATCAATCAACATGTCAATCAATCAACATGTCAATCAACCTGTCAATCAATCAACCTGTCAATCAATCAACCTGTCAATCAATCAACCAATCAGACAGCCGGATGAGGTCGAGTTTGCTTCGTCTTTTTAAGGATCCGGTGAAAACATTCAGTCCTGCTGGACGGTCTGTCAACATCATTAGATGTGACATCACTTCCTGTGGGCGGGGCAATCTCACAATCTGGGCGTGGCTTGACTAAAGTTGTCCATCACACGTCTGAGTGAGAAGCAACAATTTCAGCAGCTGAGATGATAACGTTAGCTTAGCATGTTTTATGTTCATGTTCCTTCATTGTTCTCGACTCCGATCATAAGGAGACGCGTCGGCTAGACGCTGCAGCTCCAAAAACGCCCTGAGCGAGACTCTGCGTCTGGTGAACCGCTAGCAAAACAAAAAGTGCGCCCGGCGAGCGCGCTGAACCAGAGGAAGGCAGCGGTTCTGCTGGCGTGTGTGTGATAAAAACACCTTTTGCTGAAGCTGCTTCAGATTTAAACTCTTTGTTTGATTTCGACCTGAGACGTAAAAAGTGACGTGAGCAGAAGTCGTCTGGAAAGTCGGTTTTGGATGATTTGTCTCGTCTTCAGGGCTCAGATATTCTCGCTTTTGAACCTCGCGTACGTGAAGACGACCGGCTGCGTCCTGAACGTAAATGTTTACATACGGATGAACAACCTGTGGTACTGGAGGAGTCCTCTAGAGGGAGCAGCTCATACATCAGGGGGCTCAAAACAGGAAGTAGAGACTGAGACCACAACCCAACACTGCCCCTAGTGGTTATATGCATATTACACGTCGGCGTAGTTCAAAGCGAGTAAACACTTAACGTTTGTAACGACCTGCAGCTCTGAGGCTTCTTTAAAAAACACGTTTTGAAAACAATAGAATCTTTTATTTTAACGATCAACAGTTTTAAAAAGTAAAACCAAAAGAGAGAAAGCACCGGCTAACGTGTTTGTGTAACTCAGACGTGCAACCTTTAATATTTCAATCATTACCAAATATTCTGTTTGTGTTGCCGTGGTAACAAACGGCTGTTGATATGGTTTGTTATTGTCGTTTCTGTTATCGGTCCGTCTTCTTCACCTGGAAACTAAAAATCAAACCGTTTAATCACTCTGCAGCTGCTCGCTTTTCAGAACATCTGTGAAATCTGCGGTTACGTTTTCAGATAAAGTGTCGATATCAGAAGTGTCAGCAGGTTTCAAAATAAAAGCACAGAGGCGATAAATGTGACAGCATCTTTGGTGTGAGTCTACAGTCAATAAAAACTTGTTCCTGTAAGGCTAACGTTCACTTCCTGTCCAAAGTCCAACGAGGAAATCATCGAGGCCATCCAACGGGAGGAGGATGACTCATCAGAGGACGAGCGAGTAAAGTCTGAGAGTTTCAGAATAAAGTGAAAATGTTTCAGTCACATTCAAAGTTTACAAAATAAAATAAAGTGTTTAAAAATAAATTTGATTTGAATTTAATCCATCATGTCTAACGCTTAACTTCAACGAGGTCTGGAACCAATCCCAGCTGTCGTTGGGCGAGAGGCGGGGTTACACCTGGACAGGTCAACAGCCAATCACAGGACTGAGACACACACACACACACACACACACACCTTATTAAAACTGAATTTTTAATGTTTTTCAACTTCATTCTTAAATTCTCAGATTTTTTCCCAGAATGCATCACTAATCTCGCCGTGGTTGACCTGATGAGTCAGTCACAAAGTCCGAGGACGCTCCTCCTTTAAAGGATTATTCCACGATATTTAACTCACGGTGGTCGAGTCCATCAGGACGTTTTGTTTCCATGACGATAACATCCTTTCAGTGTTCGTCCTTCTATTTTAAAGTTTTACTGAAAAGTTTTTTTAAACTTAAAAATATATTTTTAATGTCCAGAGGACCCTCTTCAGGGTCCCGGACCACAGTTTGGGAACCCTCCTGCTCATCACAGGTTTGATTCCAGTGTTTGAGAAAGGCACTGATCCCCCTGCAGGGGGCGCTGTATCATTCATCACACCAGGACACTGGACTGTGACATCCTCAGCAGTTAAAGGTCGGGGGTTTGATTCCCGAGTGTCCGCTTTCCCTCTGCGGCGTGCTGCGGAGCAAGGCACTGAAGATTAGAGGAGGAGATTTATTTACAGTTTGAGGTCAGCGAAGACGAGAGAGTAGATCAGAGTCCTCTTCATCGGGTCGTTCAGAGTGTCCGAGTGCGTCGAGGTTAAAGCGGAGACGTCTCGACTTTCTGAGGAGCTCCGGGTCGAAGCGGAGGAGGAGGAGGAGGAGGAGGAGGAGGAGGAGGAGGTCGCCTGCAGAGACGACACAGACTTAAAGTTTTATCATCAGATTTTAAAAAATCTTTAAACGTTTCTTAAACAGAAATCCTCCAATCAAGACACGTCTGCCCCTCAGGTTCTGGCTCTCTGATTGGTCTAACAGTCGTACTCTCAGGTTCTGGCTCTCTGATTGGTCTAACAGTCGTACTCTCAGGTTCTGGCTCTCTGATTGATCTAACAGTCGTACTCTCAGGTTCTGGCTCTCTGATTGGTCTAACAGTCGTACTCTCAGGTTCTGGCTCTCTGATTGGTCTAACAGTCGTACTCTCAGGTTCTGGCTCTCTGATTGATCTAACAGTCGTACTCTCAGGTTCTGGCTCTCTGATTGGTCTAACAGTCGTACTCTCAGGTTCTGGCTCTCTGATTGGTCTAACAGTCGTACTCTCAGGTTCTGGCTCTCTGATTGGTCTAACAGTCGTACTCTCAGGTTCTGGCTCTCTGATTGGTCTAACAGTCGTACTCTCAGGTTCTGGCTCTCTGATTGGTCTAACAGTCGTACTCTCAGGTTCTGGCTCTCTGATTGGTCGAGCTATCGTACCTGTTGATCCCGGCTGCAGGTGTGACGGCTCGGAGACGCTGTGGTTTGGTGGTGCTGGTGTAACCGGGATGTGGTGGGAGGGGGGGCTGGGACAGCAGAACCTGAAGGCGGGGCTTAATGGGAACCACAGGTTTGGGTGGCCCAGGGACCTGAGTGATGCATGATGGGAAATAAAAGAGTGAAGTTACTTTCTTCTTTGAATTAGCAGAAATAAATTATAGAATTAAACTTCAATTTCCAGCAAAGATTAAATGTGTCATGAAAGCGGTTTCTCTCTTCAGACATCATCCGAGGTTTGTTGTTGTGTTTCAGTTCAGAGAGAGAAATATTCTAACAAGCTCAGTCTGCACGTCCGATTTACAAAGACACATTTCATTTATCCTCTACTTTGACATTTTTAAGATTTTTTCTCATCTGAATTCAGAGAAAAAACATTTTCAAGCTCCAATGGAATACCTCTCTCTTTCACAAGCAAACCTTTATTGTGAAAGATATACAGGAAGTGGAGTTTTTCACAGAGGAGTTAAGGAAAAAGCAGAAAAGTAGAATCAAAGAATGTTTTTTTGTGTTTAAGAAATGAACATTTTCATTGATCAGGTAACAAATCAAAGCTTGTTTATTATTAAAGGTGACATATCCTCCTCTTCTTCTTCAGTGTAAATAAGTCTCAGAGCTCCTCTAAACACCTCACCCATCTGGGGGAGGGGCTACTGCCCTTTGTGATGTCATGAAGGGAAAATCTCTAAACGGCCTGTTTGAGCACACATTTTCTGAAAAGTGGAGCAGGGAGAAGACGAAGAGGATGGACTTTTGTCATCATTGGGGGGTTTGTAGACGGACTAGAGACACATGGAGAAGAGGATTTTACATCATGTGACTTTTAAGTCCAACAGTTTTGTTAAACATCAAATATTTAAGATCAGAAACTGGCACATCTGATGCTGATTAATGCTCCTGAACGCACCACGTCTGTGTCATTCATCTGATCGTGTGTTACCCAAACTGATTCTTCAATCACTCATCGACTCTTTAACCCGATCAATCGAAGATTTCACCGATCCATCACCTTCTTCATTCAGCGTCAGGTCACCGCTCTACATGCTAACAACGTGCAGCTACATGCTAACACTACCCAGCATGCCATGCAGGTGTACCTGTCCAGGTGTGGCAGGGTCAGGGGGGAGTGGCTTGTCGGGCGGAGCTGGTCGACTCACCAGCAGCTGGAAGGTTAGCGAGGAGGAAGAGGAGAAGTTTTATACTTCCTGATTAGAGAAGTCAGCAGAGAGCAGCCAAATATCTTTTAGTGCTCCATGCAGAAAGAAACAGAAGAAGACAAACCAAAGAAAAGACTCACATCAACATTTACATCAAAGAAACTGAAATCAGTTTGTTCGATTAAATGATCTGAACGTGCAGATTTATTTAACCCATGCAGCGTTCTGTTGTTTGTATCATATTTTATTTACTTTAAAAACATTTCTGTGCTGTTGAATATGGAACAGTCTTCTTCACAATGCTAACAGGTTAGCTTCTGTGTTAGCTTCAAAGAAACAATCAGGGTCCATAAAACTCCGATGAGGGCTGCAGTCGCTCACACAGGAGAGGTTAGCTTGTGCGGGAACTAGCTAGGTGGGCTATCGTTGTTGGCTAGAGCTAGCATGTGCTAAGCGAGCTAGCTAGTTTTCATGATGCTATAAAAGATCAATCTGGATTTTATTTTTGTCCACAAATCTCATAAAAACACGACAACCAACCACGCTGCTGGCGGCAGACAATTCACTTCACCGTATAATCCGTCCGTCCGTTATCGCGGGGGGCTGGAGCCGATCCCAGCTGTCATTGGGCGAGAGTCGACTCTACACCCGCGACTGTTCGCCAGCCAATCACAGGGCAGCGTATAATATGTGACTCTTAATATTTACAGCAATAAACAAATATCATCTTTGTGAAGTAAAAGAGAGAGAAGTCAAACTCCTCTGGGTTTGTTGTTCTCAGCTCTGTGTTCACACAGAAAGGGGGCGGAGCTTCCTGCAGCTTGTTTATGTTTCAGACATGTTTTTAACCTGCCGCTGTCTGTGGACACGCCCCTTTAACCATGAGTCTCATTATGTGTGAGTAGTTTTTGTGTCCTGTAGAGACAGATGAGTGTGAGCGACGCAGACCGGACGTCAGTGAAACATTCGCACGCCGACATGTTGATGGTTTGAGTCCGACGATGAGATTTGTGAACAAGAAGAAAAACGATGTTGCTACTTTACTCCTCGGAGCAGCAGGGGGCGCTGTACATGTAGACAAACACAGGACAGACAGCAACACTTCACACTACAGGTGACTGTACCTGGTTGGGGGGGTCGGGGGGCAGAGGCTTGGTGGGGGGGGCAGGTCGCTGTTTAACAGATTGAAGCAGCAGAGAGAAGAGTCAGCGAGCAGCAGGTCACATGATCAGGATCAAGGTGATGTCATTGTTTCTCATCAGCTGAAGTAAAACGTGTTCTGATTGGCTCACAGTGTTGACGCTCGAACGATTTCTCCTCGTAACAGTTAACAGCGTGTCTTAATTTGCTCTGTGGTCAGCGACCCGTTCTTATGTACGAGCTGGAAATCAAAAATAACTAAATGATCAGTTCTGGTGTCCAGGAGGTCAGTTTTAGTTGCCGTGGTAACGATATCGTTTAAAGCCCCCAAAAACCAAATCCATAAAAAGCTTCTGACTCTTTATGACCTCATTCTCGTTCTTCTCTAAAATAAGTTACTCCAACCGTTTCTCACATTCCTCGTTTAAGTTTTTGGACATTTTTTGGACTTTGGGTGTGAAGTGGGCGGGGTTAGCACTGAGATTTATCCAATCAGGTGCAACTAAACTATGCAGCTCCTCCCTCTCAGCCTTCACGCTCCTGGCTGCTCATCCACCGCTGACGCTGACGGCTTGTCATGCGGAGGATTTGGAGAAACAGCGAGCTCGTTACCCCACAAGACCAGTTAACCAGTTTGGTCCTGAAAGAGATTTGCCAAACGTCTTCGTCTAACACTTGGAGCGGCGTCCTGCCTCTCCTCGCACGTCAGCCTCTCTGTGCCCGCCCACAGGAAGCCAACAATTTGGCGAGAGTTGTCCTGCTGGTCACTCGTCTTAACTTTTAAGTTTCTATTCAAACAAGCCAAAACTTCACAAAGTTTATTTTCCTGTATTTCAGCGTTTCCTTTATGTGAATGATTATGAACGAGGGAGAGAGTATGTTAAAAAGTGGCGCTGCTAGCTCGGTTAGCGTAGCAACATATCCCAGGATGCTTTCAGCAGCGAGTTGCCAAACGCAATGAATGGGGGCGAGTTTTGATTGACAAGAGAGCTGCCACGCCCACACAGCCTGAGAAACGACCAGAGCTGATAAATAAACTGATTCTGAGCAAAGTTTTCTAAAAGTTACAAATCTTTGTTTTCACTCAGAGTTTTTGTGGATTCTTAATCGTACATGACATTTTAAAGTCCAGACAGGTTTCCAGGAGCTTTAAGTATCGTATTGAAGTTTAAATCTTTGGACGGTTCAGATGATTGTGATGAGGATGGAGACGGCGAGCGACGTCAGGTGAGTAACTACAGAAGTGTTTGATACTCTTTGGATTCCAGTTTAATGAGCGATAGAATCAAAACGTATCAAAACTTCAACTAAACCAAATCGATGTCAGAGGAGCAAGCAACCTCATGCACAGCTGGTGACGTCAATCGACTTGATGCACAGCTGGATCAGAAACACGACGACAACACAACGACAACACGACAGACACACAGGACGAACACTCGCTGTCTGTCAGCAGCAGAGACACAAACAGACGTTCACACCCAGAGCTGAGGTCAGGTGAGGTTACCTGCGGCGGGGGTTTTAGGGCGGGGTCAGGGGGGAGTGGCTTAGAGGGAGGAGCAGGTCTGTCATGTTCCTGATAGGAGAGAGAACAGGAAGCAGAGTGACACATGCACTGGAGAGGAGGTCAGAGGTCAAAACAGGCAGGTGTGTTAATGTGAGCAAGAAAAATATATACATCTGCAGCTTCCTTCTACTGGGCCTTTCAAAATAAAACATGTTCATTTACCAGCTCAGAAAAAAAAAGGTAAAGGAAAAGCAGAACAGACCAAAGAAACAGAACCTCATTCAAATTCTTCATCAACCAATAAAAGCTTCTCTCCAACATTCAGGTAAGATATTATTCTCTGGGTGAATCCCTGATTCTGATTGGCTGCCTGGAAATAATGGACTCCTTGTGTTTCGGTTCGTTGTTCTGATAAAATGCTCAGAGCTTACGGTACCGTAGATCACATCCTGTTCACCAATCAGTGAACACAGCTGACCTGCTTCAAACTGACCACAGTAAACATGGCCGACCAATGAGCTCTCTGCTTCAGGCTGACCACAGTAAACATGGCCGACCATCGCGCTCTCTGCTTCAACTTTCCGACTTCCGAGATCAAATGGAATGCAGCAATTCTGAGAGCTGTTGGACTACAAATAACTCCTTTTTCTATTTCCTGGATCAGTAAACAGAATTTCCAACCTTTTGGAAGTCTGACGGTAGTTTCAGGTATTAGTCAGACCCTCAGGTGTTACCATGGAAACACAGATTTGTCTAGTAAACATTGTGTAGGCTTTGTGTGGAACTGCTCTGGCCTCCATGTTGTTCATTAGTTCCTGACGCCTCATTGGTTACTTTCCTTTACTGAACAAACTCCATCTCCCAGAAGCCCACAGTAACACAGGAAGAATAACTGAGCGTCTGCGGTGAGTTCACTGACTGTAATGACAACAGGATGTTTGAGTGTCTGTACAGTCACATTGTTCAGATGTTGGCGCCCCCTGGTGGTTATTTAGTGAAACGACACCTGGATGAACCTGTTATTAAAAAAAGTTGAGCTGTGTGCTCCCTCATGATCTGTGGTGGCGTTGCCGTGGTTACCTCTGTGCAGGGCGAGGTCAGTGGGATGTCGGTCTGCGGCTTCAGGTGGTATCTCAGAGGTCGGACCTGCTCCCCGTTCCTGCCGTCCACTCGCTCCATCGCCGGCGTCCTGACCACACGGGGGGAAAAACATGTTTTAAAAATCTGATGACATTTCTGAAAAAGCTTTGACCTCCGTCTTACACTTAACTCTACAGTGATGCATTCAAGGGCGCTCAGACGTGCAAGAATAAATACTTCTGTGAGGTTTCACTACTGTGATGCCGTGCACGAGTTTCATCTCCAACAAATAAAAACATTTAACTCTCAAAAAAAGTTCAACTTTATATCTTGTAAGACAAATTTCACTTTTGAAATTTTTATATTTTTAGTTATTTAATAAAGTTTCTAATTGAAGCTTTTGTTTCAAAACTTAATAAATACGATTATAACTTGTGTCCAGTGGTTGAAATATGTTATTACTTAAATACTGTCTGTTCTTTACTTTTCTTAACCCTCGTGATGTCCTACCGATTGCAATACACCACCTGTCCTCTGGGGTCAAAATGACCCCGCCCGGTTTGACTGTAATTTGAGTCATATAACATAAATTGTGTGTTACACCTTTAGTCTGACTTCAGTCCAACCCATTACCACGCATTTTCCCTTTTGTTTTTTTAAATTTAGGGCCAATAGACCTTGTTTACATAAAAGTATACCCTTTTTTTGAGTGGATAAAAAAATATTTTGAATTTATATCATTTTGACTCTTTGACTTATCACAGAGTGGTATATGTCTATGTCTATGTATAAGTTTAGTGAAGATGCTGTGTTTGTATCATTTGAATTTTTTGAATAGCAGCAAATAATAACACCTGCTGCCCTCCGGGGTCAGATTGACCCCGTCCAGTTTGACTGTAATTTAAAGAATATAAAGTGGATTTCTAAACCCAATTCTGTGTTACACCTTTAGTAACAACTTCATTCAAACACATTAGCACCATTTTTTTTATTCCATTTGAGATTTAAGGCCAATAAGACCTCATTTACATGCCTGCATGCGAGGCAGGTAGTAATGGCATGATCTATATATGCACTGCTTTTTTGGCACATTTCCAATGTTTTGAGATCACTCTGGTGAGGGCAGAGTTTGCACCTGTGTTTTGGGTGATGGGCCAGGAGGGGCTGCTGGGCGAGGGGGAGCTGCTGCAGAGGCCAAAAAGATACCTACTATTTTAACTAGTGGACATCGAGGCACTTATTCCTTTACTAGTAAGGGGCTTTACTAGTAAACTGTACGATGCTTTACTAGTAAACTGTACGATGCTTTACTAGTAAACTGTACGGGGCTTTACTAGTAAACTGTACGATGCTTTACTAGTAAACTGTACGATGCTTTACTAGTAAACTGTACGATGCTTTACTAGTAAACTGTACGATGCTTTACTAGTAAACTGTACGGGTCTTTACTAGTAAACTGTACGATGCTTTACTAGTAAACTGTACGATGCTTTACTAGTAAACTGTACGATGCTTTAATAGTAAACTGTACGGGGCTTTACTAGTAAACTGTACGATGCTTTACTAGTAAACTGTACGATGCTTTAATAGTAAACTGTACGATGCTTTACTAGTAAACTGTACGATGCTTTACTAGTAAACTGTACGGAGCTTTACTAGTAAACTGTACGATGCTTTACTAGTAAACTGTACGGGTCTTTACTAGTAAACTGTACGATGCTTTACTAGTAAACTGTACGGGTCTTTACTAGTAAACTGTACGATGCTTTACTAGTAAACTGTACGGGTCTTTACTAGTAAACTGTACGATGCTTTACTAGTAAACTGTACGGGTCTTTACTAGTAAACTGTACGATGCTTTACTAGTAAACTGTACGGGTCTTTACTAGTAAACTGTACGATGCTTTACTAGTAAACTGTACGATGCTTTACTAGTAAACTGTACAGAGCTTTACTAGTAAACTCTACGGGGCTTTACTAGTAAACTGTACGATGCTTTACTAGTAAACTGTACGATGCTTTACTAGTAAACTGTACGGGTCTTTACTAGTAAACTGTACGATGCTTTACTAGTAAACTGTACGGAGCTTTACTAGTAAACTGTACGATGCTTTACTAGTAAACTGTACGATGCTTTACTAGTAAACTGTACAGGTCTTTACTAGTAAACTGTACGATGCTTTACTAGTAAACTGTACGATGCTTTACTAGTAAACTGTACGGAGCTTTACTAGTAAACTGTACGGTGCTTTACTAGTAAACTGTACGATGCTTTACTAGTAAACTGTACGGTGCTTTACTAGTAAACTGTACAGGTCTTTACTAGTAAACTGTACGATGCTTTACTAGTAAACTGTACGATGCTTTACTAGTAAACTGTACGGAGCTTTACTAGTAAACTGTACGGTGCTTTACTAGTAAACTGTACGATGCTTTACTAGTAAACTGTACGGAGCTTTACTAGTAAACTGTACGGTGCTTTACTAGTAAACTGTACGATGCTTTACTAGTAAACTGTACGATGCTTTACTAGTAAACTGTACGGAGCTTTACTAGTAAACTGTACGGTGCTTTACTAGTAAACTGTACGATGCTTTACTAGTAAACTGTACGGAGCTTTACTAGTAAACTGTACGGTGCTTTACTAGTAAACTGTACGATGCTTTACTAGTAAACTGTACGGGGCTTTACTAGTAAACTGTACGGAGCTTTACTAGTAAACTAGTAAGGTGAAAACTGCCCCCCCTAGTGTGACTAATTGACATTTTAGCTACTACTAGTTAACTAGGAAACATTTCCGAGGCTATGGCAAGCCCTTTTAACATTAAATCATTGAGAAATTGCAGATATCAATAATTGATTTTTGACATGTTAGAATTCCAAGCCGACATATCCACAATGTCATTTTCAACTCAATTCTCACTAAAAATGTTCATTCTTGATATCAAAAATTCAATTATTTGAGTGACAAAGTTAATTTATGATATCTACAATTGTTCTTACATTACAAATATTACAAATTAATTCTAGATATCTAAAATGCAATTCTTACTAGTCGAAATTACATTATTGATATGTTGACCAAAATGACATTTTGACATGTTGAAATGTAATTTCCATTAGTGAAAACTAAATTGCCACTTGTCAGCCAGACTCATTTAATGTTAAAGGACTGGCCATACCGAGCCTCACTAGTTAACTAATAGACATTTTGCACCTTACTAGTTAACATGAAGAATTTTTGCTGTCTACTAGTTTACTAGTAAATCTTTCAACTCTCTACTCGTAAACTAATGCAGTCAAAGACCTCACTAGTGCAGGAAACTGAGTTTTTTGTTGTTGTTGTTGTCATAACTATTGCTTGACCCTAAACATCAAACATCCAAGATCAAAGATGTTTTGGAAAGCAGTATGGTGTGATCATTTGCTCCATTGCACCACTTTATGCTGCGGGGTCATTTTGACCCCAGAGGACAACAGACGTTAGTAAATTCAATAAAACACCCATAATTCAATCAAATTACCTCAAATTTACTGTAATCATGAAGAGCATAGTACTGAACAACCCCCATTATTTTCAGACCATTTGATGAATAAAAAACATATTTGACGGCAAAAGATTGAATTTGGGGTCAGATTGACCCCAGGACAACACGAGGGCTAAAGGACTTTTATTACCAAATTCTGAAACTTTATGCTTCTTATCTTCTGCAGTTTGGAAGCCAGTAAAATAGAGGTGTAGTCAAGACCAAACTAACCGAGACCAGAGTGCTCCGAGACCGAGACAAGACCAAGACCAAGACCATAAATATCACTGAAAAAACATCATCTTGTGTTTAGGGGGCGTGTCCCTCACTTAGACCGTAACATGGGGAAGGTTGTGGTCGTAACCGGGGATAAAAATCAAATTGAAGTTATTTGTTCTTTTAGAAAGAGGAGTTTTCCTTCTAATCACAGTAAAGATGTGGAGAAATAGACGATCAGTGGTGGTCTTGATTTAAAATCCAGAGTCTGCCCAGTCTGAGACCTTCAAAAAGTGGTCTCCAGACCCAGACCGATGTGGAGTACTACAACTCTACAGTTTAGAACTTTAAACTGTGATATATTTTTCAGACTGTAACTATAAAATATCGTGCAGCAATCAGTAAAGAAGCATCAATAACACAGATTCATCAACCAATGAATGATCTGAACCCATCCTCTTTGACTCGGAGGTCGGCGCAGTAATTCCTGTGCTCCAAAAGGTCCATTGGGTTCTGCCTGATTGAACCTGTCTGAGCTCGTTCTCTGAGAGCAGCGACCTCCATCTGTGGAGCGGCTGGAGCAGATTCATCTATCCAGCTTCAACATTAAATTGGAACGATGAATTCATAAGAATAAAACCTGTAGGATGTACCGTCTCGTTTTGAACGGCATCCCAACAGAACACTAATTTACAAAATGAAAATAAAGTGATGACCAGATGAATGTTTCTGGATCGTTCTGAAGGAAGAATGTGTTGTTTTTTTCGATAAAGACGATAAACTCTTGAATGCATGACACAGAATATTTAGACAACACTTTAAACTCTACAACAAGAACACAGGAACAACCAGACAGCTAAAACATCACAACGTTCAACAGGTGAGATCATAACTCTACACCGGTCTCTGACTCTACAGGGGCAGACTACAGACCAGGTCCAACAGTACCTGGAGACGTGGGCGGGGACAAACTCCTGACCCAACATCTCAAAGTCAGTCACACTGCATCGTGGGTAAAAAGAAATACACGTCAGAATCAGACACAGGAGATTAGGGAACCCGAAAAGTGGTTCAGATAGAAGTGATTGTACCCGACCTAAAAAGCCTCTGCATGTTTCTAATAAGCTCCACGAGCAGAAACGTGCTCAAACTAGGATCAATATTGGAGATGCTTTTGAAAAATGGAGAGAGGTTAGAACACAGAAAGGTTTACAGACCCATGCAGAGCTGGATAAACACTGAAGCTTCAGAGTCCACCACATGGTGACCTGTGTGAGCATGGACTCTAGAGAGGAGGGGGGGGGGGAGACAGCTCTCTATGATGTTTAGAATTTAGACTGCAGTACCCATTTTAAACACTAGGGGTCAGAGTTACATACTGCTCCTTTAAACTGTGTAGTTTTACATTAATGCAGCTCAGTTCATGTTTAACTCATTGACTCTTTTATTAAACATTTTATTTCACCTGCATACAGACACACACACACACTGAGCGTTACCGGCTGTGTTGGCGAGCTTTATGAAACGGGCTGTTGACACAGAGGAGACTCCGTCTGAATCGAGGGAAGCGCAGAGCGAGGAAGAGAAGGACGACGGGCACAATGAAGAGGAAAATGATGAGCAGGGCCACTCGCACCGGATCAGACTCTGACACAGAGGGGGAGGGGCCAAACAGAGTCAGTGTTATCGTCCACACAGTGTGTGTGTGTGTGTGTGTGTGTGTGTGTGTGTGTGTGTGTTACCTCCAGCAGCTCTGGCCGGCCCGCTGTCCACGCTGCCTCCGTGACCTGAGAACCTGCATTCAGGAGGAGCCCAGCCCACCTCACAGTGACAGTTTTTATTACTGTTACACACCTGGAACACACACACACACACACACACACACACACACACACACACACACACACACACACACACACACACACACACACACACACACACACACACACACACACACACACACACACACACACACACACACACACACACACACACACACACACACACACACACACCAGCAGGGATGAACATTAGAGAAAATATTTGTCGCAGTATGTCAGGAACATCAAGAGAATGTCAGGAGCAGTCCTCCTGATGTTATCTATATATTTTCAGATGCAGATGTGACAACCAGCTGTTGTAAACATTATGCATCTGTAACATAAAAAAGTATCCTGATACAAAGTTTGGACCTTAACATTTTAATTCATCGTTCACTGAGCTGTAAAATCCCAAAGGTTGTCCACTCACCCCGTGACCGTTACACTTCCTACGACATTCATCCACACCAAACACCGACACGTCCTGACACTTCTGGTTCAAACAGGCCTGACACACAAACACAACAGAGAATATTTACAGTGTGTATTACTCAGATCAGACGGGTCACTTCTCTTCTCCTTAATTGGTTTCAAGGCGCTGGCTGACCTTGCCGGGGCTGCAGGCGGTGCCCTGGGCCACGGTGGCGGGGTCTGACACGTCGTCTCCCAGGTGGAAGAAGGTTCCTCTGCAGACCAGATCGCTGTAGTTAAATTTGACCTTAGTGGTGAGAATCTCTGCG
Source organism: Labrus mixtus (assembly GCF_963584025.1). Lineage (NCBI taxonomy): Eukaryota > Metazoa > Chordata > Actinopteri > Labriformes > Labridae > Labrus > Labrus mixtus. The sequence goes on from NW_026870208.1 coordinate 191,344, forward strand.
TTGGTGCCCAGCAGGGGGCGCTGCCTCCCGCCCTGACATTGGATCCTGCCACAATGAACATCACTGCAACACAACAAACAAGACGATGAACATCAACCAAACACAACAAACAATAACACTGCTCGTCGTACCTACGGTCTCTAAATGTACTATGGGAGGTAGAGCCTTCAGTTATCAGACCTGCTCGTGGTACGGTCTCTAAATGTACTATGGGAGGTAGAGCCTTCAGTCATCAGGCCTGCTCGTGGTACGGTCTCTAAATGTACTATGGGAGGTAGAGCCTTCAGTTATCAGGCCTGCTCGTGGTACGGTCTCTAAATGTACTATGGGAGGTAGAGCCTTCAGTCATCAGGCCTGCTCATGGTACCTACGGTCTCTAAATGTACTATGGGAGGTAGAGTCTTCAGTTATCAGGCCTGATCGTGGTACCTACGGTCTCTAAATGTACTATGGGAGGTACAGCCTTCAGTTATCAGACCTGCTCGTGGTACCTACGGTCTCTAAATGTACTATGGGAGGTACAGCCTTCAGTTATCAGACCTGCTCGTGGTACCTACGGTCTCTAAATGTACTATGGGAGGTAGAGTCTTCAGTTATCAGACCTGCTCGTGGTACAGTCTCTAAATGTACTATGGGAGGTAGAGCCTTCAGTTATCAGGCCTGCTCATGGTACAGTCTCTAAATGTACTATGGGAGGTAGAGCCTTCAGTTATCAGGCCTGCTCGTGGTACGGTCTCTAAATGTACTATGGGAGGTAGAGCCTTCAGTCATCAGGCCTGCTCATGGTACAGTCTCTAAATGTACTATGGGAGGTACAGCCTTCAGTTATCAGGCCTGCTCGTGGTACCTACGGTCTCTAAATGTACTATGGGAGGTACAGCCTTCAGTTATCAGACCTGCTCGTGGTACCTACGGTCTCTAAATGTACTATGGGAGGTACAGCCTTCAGTTATCAGACCTGCTCGTGGTACCTACGGTCTCTAAATGTACTATGGGAGGTACAGCCTTCAGTTATCAGGCCTGCTCATGGTACAGTCTCTAAATGTACTATGGGAGGTAGAGCCTTCAGTTATCAGACCTGCTCATGGTAGTCTCTAAATGTACTATGGGAGGTACAGCCTTCAGTTATCAGACCTGCTCGTGGTACCTACGGTCTCTAAATGTACTATGGGAGGTACAGCCTTCAGTTATTAGACCTGCTCGTGGTACCTACAGTCTCTAAATGTACTATGGGAGGTACAGCCTTCAGTTATCAGACCTGCTCGTGGTACCTACAGTCTCTAAATGTACTATGGGAGGTACAGCCTTCAGTTATCAGACCTGCTCGTGGTACCTACAGTCTCTAAATGTACTATGGGAGGTACAGCCTTCAGTTATCAGACCTGCTCGTGGTACCTACGGTCTCTAAATGTACTATGGGAGGTACAGCCTTCAGTTATCAGACCTGCTCGTGGTACCTACAGTCTCTAAATGTACTATGGGAGGTACAGCCTTCAGTTATCAGACCTGCTCGTGGTACCTACGGTCTCTAAATGTACTATGGGAGGTACAGCCTTCAGTTATGAGGCCTGCTCGTGGTACCTACGGTCTCTAAATGTACTATGGGAGGTAGAGCCTTCAGTTATCAGGCCTGCTCGTGGTACAGTCTCTAAATGTACTATGGGAGGTAGAGCCTTCAGTTATCAGACCTGCTCGTGGTACAGTCTCTAAATGTACTATGGGAGGTAGAGCCTTCAGTTATCAGACCTGCTCGTCGTACCTACGGTCTCTAAATGTACTATGGGAGGTAGAGCCTTCAGTTATCAGGCCTGCTCGTGGTACCTACTGTCTCTAAATGTACTATGGGAGGTAGAGCCTTCAGTTATCAGACCTGCTCGTGGTACCTACTGTCTCTAAATGTACTATGGGAGGTAGAGCCTTCAGTTATCAGACCTGCTCGTGGTACAGTCTCTAAATGTACTATGGGAGGTAGAGCCTTCAGTTATCAGACCTGCTCGTGGTACAGTCTCTAAATGTACTATGGGAGGTAGAGCCTTCAGTTATCAGGCCTGCTCATGGTACCTACAGTCTCTAAATGTACTATGGGAGGTAGAGCCTTCAGTTATCAGACCTGCTCGTGGTACCTACAGTCTCTAAATGTACTATGGGAGGTAGAGCATTCAGTTATCAGGCCTGCTCGTGGTACCTACAGTCTCTAAATGTACTATGGGAGGTAGAGCCTTCAGTTATCAGACCTGCTCGTGGTACCTACAGTCTCTAAATGTACTATGGGAGGTAGAGCCTTCAGTTATCAGGCCTGCTCGTGGTACCTACAGTCTCTAAATGTACTATGGGAGGTAGAGCCTTCAGTTATCAGACCCCTCTCCTTTGGGGTCATCTACCAGTCAGGATCCAGGAGGCAGACACCCTCACTACTTTTAGCAGGCTTAAAACTTTCCTTTTTGATAAAGTTTATAGTTAGGATGGCTCAGACTTGGACCAGCTCCTAGATAAGCCGCTATAGGTTCTGTGTGTACTCACGTGTTCCCACAGGGGATGTAGGAGCCGTTGGTTAGCTGACCACAGTTTCCAAATTTGTTTCCTTGTTTGTTGACTGAAGAGAAACAGACAGGCGGAGCGCTGGTCGCATCTGAGGGACAGATAAAGAGATGTTGTCTCAGCATTGAGTGGTTTAGTCTCAGTATGAACTGGTTATAGTTGTAGTGGTTAATGTATAAACTGGTGTCTTACTGGGTCCCCACAGCATCTGGCACTGAGTGTTCATGCTGGCACAGACTCCTCCGTAGCAGTAGGAGGCGCTGTCCTCGCAGGGCTCCCCGTTCTGCAGGAAGACGTTGGGGGGGCAGTAGGGGGAGGAGCCTGTGCAGAACTCGGGAAGGTCACACTCACCAAGCGGGTCACGACACACCGAACCCGCAGACCGAAGCTGAGGAGGGAGGCAAGGTTAGATAGACATTTTGCAGGAACATTAATAGTGTGTGTGTGTGTGTGTGTGTGTGTGTGTGTGTGTGTGTGTGTGTGTGTGTGTGTGCGTGTGTTTATCCGACCTTGCAGTCCTGGCAGCAGATGCCGTCAGATGAGCACTGAGCTCCAGGAACCAGCTTACAGGTGGAGGCGTTACAGCAGGGATCCTCACACTCCTGACCAATCAGAGCGCAGCAGCACATAAACAGGAAGTGAAAAACAAACCTACAAATCGCTCATACAGATTCCCAGTGATTACTCAGCGGGATTTAGACGCTGAAATTTGGTTGAAATGTAAAGTAAAGACGTCTAAGAAGGAATTTCGACCATTTTTAAAATATTTTATTTTGATATGTTGTTCATGTAAGTGTTGAAAGAAGGACAGAAATTTAAATTTTAACAGCATTTCTCTAAAATAATTTAGCAGCAGCGGGTAGAATCAATTCTTTGCATAAACCTAATTGTAACATATTTAATTACTTATATAAAAAAAGCTGATGTTTACCTCCAGCAGGCCGCAGTCACACTCCTCTCCTTTCTCCACGTACAGGTTTCCACAGCGCGGTCCTCCCAGCAGGCGGTCGGGCTGCGGCACGTTGAACAGACACATCCCGCCGCCGTGCAGCAGGCTGGTGGACAGATCTGCAGCGCTGCAGCTGCTGAACTGCTGCCCCGGCATGAACCTGAGGGTCAGAGGTCACAGGTGGGCAGGTGTTAGAGAGAGGAGGAAACGACTCACAGAACTGCAACTAAAAAACAGTGTTGAAAAAGATATTCTGATCCTGTAGTTAGGAGGAGTGTTTTTTCATTGTTCTGACCCGGTCGAGGGTTCCATGATACATCCTCCGAGCCGCGGTTCGTTCTGACAGGCGCAGCGACGCTCTGCGGTGTCGTGACTCATCCCCAGGTTGTGACCGAGCTCGTGAGCAACGGTGGAGGCCACGCCCAGCACGCTAACCAGGTGATCCTAAGAGAGACGGGGAGGTGTAAAAAACACGATTAACCTCTTCTTCATGAACCATCAACTGAACATGATGTCCGGCCTCTGTGTCTGCTCTCTGAACGCTCTCTCCTTAAAGGGGCCACGCCGACCAGCGACCCCAGAGACTGAACGCCCTTTAAGAATCAGGACTCACCACGTTGACTCCACCCGAGCGGTCTCTGGAGCACATGGACGACTGAGACGCCATCCCCACCGTGGTGCCGTCAAAAGATCCGCCCCTGTGAAGTAAACAGAGCCCGTTATGAACAGAACCAGAATCTGAAACTTCTAATGGCCGTCACGTCACGGTCCTCCTACATGACGAGCTGGGCGTTGTCATGGCGAAGGCGGGGCAGCAGCTCTCTGGCTCTCCAATCCAGGAAGTTGGTGAGGGTGTCGGTGGGATTCTTCTCCACCCGGATCTTATCGCGGTCGCTCCAGATCTCCAGACCGGTCAGCGCCACACGCACGTTCAGAGGACGGTAGAACTGAAACAGAGTGCAGAGACGGCTTGGTTCTTCTTCTTCTTCTACACATTTAAACTGTTTATATGAACGCTGAGGTCAGAGGTCACAGATCTCACCCAGTCAACCTGGTTGGCCACATCCAGCATGCGGTAGATGATGGTCTTATTGTTCTTCTGGTAGTTCAGGAACTGTGGGGAGCAGACAGGATTTTAATGTTTGGTGCTGCCACCTTGTGTCAGAAACTGGTACTGCAACATTAATAACATGAGTCTGACTCGATCATTCTGAATCTACTGGAGACGAAAACAAACCGACCTCTTGGTGGTCGGCCACCAGCACCAGCTCGATGTATTTGGTCTCTGACAGGATGTCTCTCTTCCACTGCAGACGGAGCACAGAGAGGTCAGAGGTCAGAAACTGTCACAGCCAATCACAGACTGTGTACCAGCAGAAGTGCCTTAAAGCTGCATTCTTACTAATGTCCAGCAGGGGGCGACTCCACTGGTTGTTCCTACTTGTCAGCTGATTTATTCCCTCAGAAAACATTTCCTAACAAGTTTATGATCTCTGTCTTCTTCAACACAGCATGACGTTCATTTAGTAAATTAGGGTCCAAGTCAGAGAGACCAGAAAAAGGGGGAGGATTTAGGGGCGGGGCTACCTGGGATTGACAAATCACTAACATTACCAACTAAAAAATATCTGACTCAGAGTTTGATTGAACTGGAAGAAGCTCTGAAGAGATGAATGTTTGTGTCTTCAGTAAGAATGATTTCTTTAAGGAAGTGACCATATTTGGAAAAGAGGGAGGAGCTGTAGAGGAGCGAGGGAAACCATGTGGGGGAACCCACAGTAAGGCTTCATTACAACTGAAATAATCAATTTCAGGATTTTCTGAAATGATATAGAAGTAGGAATAAATATATTTAAATGCAGTGATGAATCGATTCTTCAGAATGCTGACCAAGTTAGCATTACTGTTAGCAGACAATTAATCATGTGCAAGCTCCTCCCTCCCCCCTTTTCCCGCTCTGTCCTCGTGCTAAACAAGATGGGGATGGAAAAATACTAAACTGGAGGCCTGAAAAGATCTGCTCCAGTAAATGTTTCTGTTATTTTCTGACCAGATGTTTGAATGCTCTTTCTTCTGAGGACTCAGGTGTTGATGGACCGCTTTAAAAAACTACAATACCCATGAGCCTCAGCTGCTGACGAGGAGGAAAAGTGATCCAGAATTTAAAAGTGAGCTCAACTTTCATCTATAAAGTCTGTAATCTCTGTAATGTTCAACATTAAGCAGACTGTAAAGCTCTCTGATTGGATGTCTGTTGGTGAAATGCACCCTGGGAGTCGTAGTTGACTTATCTCCTTTAGTGTTTATGTCCTCAGACTTCTTGTCGATACTCTCTGACACGGCTGATCGTTTCTGTCTCACCCGGTGTGTGTGTGTGGAGCTGTGGATCGGGGGCACAGCGGTGTGAGAGACTCCACAGCCTCCAGCACTGTCGCCCTCTAGAGGGCTGGTGGAGAACAGCAGGTGGACTCCATCTTCATCTACTACTCCTCCTCCTCCGCTCCCTCCACTCCCGTCTGCTCCACTCTCCCCTGCTCGGCCCTCCTCCGCCCCCTGGTGGTGGGGGTGGTGGACGTTGTCCTCCTGAGGCTTCAGCTCAAAGCTCAGGGTGGAGTTGATGGCGATGATGCCGCTGCAGGAGGACAAACAGGAAGTCTCACTTATTACCTGCACAGAGCTCTTTGAGCTGTAACGTCTCTTTGCAGTTCACCTGTACAGGTTTTAACTACTTATTCTTTTTGTGCCATTGTAATCAAAAACTCTGGACTTTTGGGTTCAGTTTTTAGTCGGCCAACAGCTTCCAGTTCATAATCTACTTACAGCTTTATTCCTTTATTTATAAACATTCTGACATGATCCAAATGACAAACAGGTCCCAAATAAGTCTCTGAGGTTGTATCACTCAATCCCTCCTCCCTACTCACTCTTTAGAGAGTTACCGACCTGCCAGACATCAACCGTGGCGTCATCACTGTCGCACATTTCAAATGTGCAGCTTAACGTCGGCAAAGGATCAATAATAACAATAAATACTGAAAGAGGATCACTGATAACTATTATACTGAGTTTACTTTCACAAGACTGTTAAAGGAAGAATGTGTCGACTTTTTGATCCAGTAGATGTCTCCCTTGAGCTCCAGCATGAAACCAAAACAAACTGCTGTTAGGCCACGCCTCCTCCATACTGAAGACACACCTCCAACCCCCCCTCCACTCACATGAAGGAGTTTAGTGTGAGCGGTGTCAAAATTGTCCTTTGCTCCAGCTGCTGCCTGTGTCCTGCATTGTTGTGTTAGCATGCTAATGTTAGCGCTCTTTAGTTAGCTCGTAGCTTCACATTGTTGTGTTAGCATGCTAATGTTAGTGCTCTTTAGTTAGCTCGTAGCTTCACATTGTTGTGTTAGCATGCTAATGTTAGCACTCTTCAGTTAGCTCGTAGCTTCACATTGTTGTGTTAGCATGCTAATGTTAGCGCTCTTCAGTTAGCTCGTAGCTTCACATTGTTGTGTTAGCATGCTAATGTTAGCGCTCTTCAGTTAGCACATAGCTTCACATTTCATGTAAACTGACACAGAATGAGCGTGATCTAAAAACTCTTACTAACATCCAAATAATCAGTGAGTATGTTCTTCTTCTTCTCTCTAGTTCTTGACTAAAACAGCTTTTATACACAAGGGGAGGAGCCGGCCGTCCCGTCCATGTAAACACGGCTCTGACAACAACACAGCCAGCGGGACTCGAGCTTCTCCCTCATTGTAGACAGTCATGACTCAGAGACACATTTACACAGGACAGACTTTATGATATGAAATTATTTATAAATGATTTGACAAACTGTATTTTTGCACCATCTTGTGTCTGTCATCATCATGAGGACAAACGAGCGTCACTCTGAAGTTTAGAGTCTACCTCGTGCGCCCTGCTGTGTCCTGACTCTTTCTCTGAGGACACGTTCAGAAAAGAATCAGATCCATTCAATATGAAGAAAAGTCGTCAGATCTCGAG
>NW_026870208.1:203835-211335 GCF_963584025.1 Labrus mixtus
TCTCACCATCTGCTTCACATCCTCTCCCCCTCTACTTGTTGTTCCCCTTCCTCTCATAAACTCTCTCTCTCTCACTCTCTGTAAGGTGAGGTCATGTCTCTCGCCCCAGTCTCCAGATGATGTCAGAGCTGCAGAGTTTGGGCGAGGCTCTGAGCGGTCGACCACAGAAGAAGAAGAAGAAGAAGAAGAACAAGAACAAGAACAAGAACAAGAACAAGAACAAGAAGAAGAAGAGGAAGAAGGAGAACAAGAAGAAGAAGAGGAAGAAGGAGAACAAGAAGAAGAAGAGGAAGAAGGAGAACAAGAAGAAGAAGAAGAAATTCTGGACACGTGACTCTGCTGCTCCAATCAACACCTCACGTCCTGAAAGCAGGAAGTGGGTTTTTAAAGCCAAACAGACTTCAGACTGTGATGAAGCTGTGCTTTCTATCAGCTGCAGTTTGAATGTTTTAAAGATCTTTGGAAGAACTTCAACACTTTCTTAAACTACAGATTGTTCTGAGACTTTATGTTTGTTGTGCAGCTCGAGGAGAGGCTGAACTTTTGTCACCAAATGTCACTCCTTCCAACAGCCCTCAAAAAAACAGTCTGAGTGAAGTCGGGTAGAGTCGGTGTGAGATGGGATTTTATCGATCGTTTAGGGCGCACTCACACGAGGCAATCCGTACCGCTCCTGAGCACGCTTCACCCCTGACTCGTGTGAGCGCTCCGTTCACTTCCTCGGCCCTGGCTCAGCTGGAAGAGGTTTGCGTCCACCTGTCGTTTAAACTGAGCACGCTTCATGATCGCATAAAGTCATGCATGTGTTGTATAAGAGGTAACCGTGCTCTGACCCGGTTAGTCCTGGAGCGGTGTGAGCGCAGGCCAACGGCGGTACGAGACAACTGGGCCGAGTGTGAGTGCGCCCTGAAATAAGAGATGTAATCGTGCTTCATGTTTACATCTGTCAGTCTTTAGGTGACTCAAAATGAGACTCTGTATAAAACCCTGCAGCAGAGACCAGGCGGCGTGCGGCGCTCTTCTTCTTCACGGCTTTAACAGAACAAAGAGTAAAGGGAGGAGTTTTTGGTGGAATGCTCCTTTAGCTCTTTTCTGCTTTCTCCTCATTTCCTGCCGGCCGGGTGGAGTCAGGGTGGGGGGGATTTTACAGGAAGTGAACTCAGAGCTTCAGTCAGCTGCACAGGAAGTGCCCCCCCCCCTCAGTGGGGGAGCAGGAAGCTGCTGGTGAAAGTTGTCAGCGCTCCAGCTTCCTCTTCGCCTGTTATTACAGTAATCATGGAGGAGGAGGTGACTCCTCAAAGCTGCTCCTGGTTTCCTCCTGCAGAGCGTCTGTTTAGAGACCGGATCCTGTTCCTGTTCCTGAGGGGTCACAGGTTGATCCTGAAGACTCTGCAGGACTCGTCTTCAGGGTTTAAGTCCCTGACGGCAGGAGCACGGCGCCCTGACTTTAAACTTTCATCCATAATGTTTAACCAGAACAGCGTCGTCAGTATCAGACCAGTTACAGACCAGTAACAGACCAGAACCAGAGCAGTTACAGACCAGTAACAGACCAGAACCAGAGCAGTTACAGACCAGTAACAGACCAGAACCAGAGCAGTTACAGACCAGTAACAGACTAATAAAAGACCAGTAACAGACCAGTTACAGACCAGTAACAGACCAGAACCAGAGCAGTTACAGACCAGTAACAGACTAATAAAAGACCAGTAACAGACCAGTTACAGACCAGTAACAGACCAGAACCAGAGCAGTTACAGACCAGTAACAGACTAATAAAAGACCAGTAACAGACCAGTAACAGACCAGTAACAGACCAGTAACAGACCAGTAATAGACCAGTAACAGATCAGAACCAGAGCAGTTACAGACCAGTAACAGACCAGTGTTTAATAGTCCAGTATACCAGTATGACAGGAGGAAACCATCATGAAAACACCAGTAACATTTTTGTAGAGCATCAAGAAACCAGTATCCAGCCAGTCTAATACCAGTAATAAACCAGTCTAATATCAGTAATAAACCAGTTTAATACCTGTAATAAACCAGTTTAATACCTGTAATAAACCAGTTTAATACCTGTAATAAACCAGTCTAATATCAGTAATAAACCAGTTTAATACCAGTAATAAACCAGTCTAATATCAGTAATAAACCAGTCTAATATCAGTAATAAACCAGTCTAATACCAGTAATAAACCAGTCTAATACCTGTAATAAACCAGTCTAATACCAGTAATAAACCAGTCTAATACCTGTAATAAACCAGTCTAATACCAGTAATAAACCAGTCTAATACCAGTAATAAACCAGTCTAATACCTGTAATAAACCAGTTTAATACCAGTAATAAACCAGTCTAATACCTGTAATAAACCAGTCTAATACCAGTAATAAACCAGTCTAATACCTGTAATAAACCAGTTTAATACCAGTAATAAACCAGTCTAATACCAGTAATAAACCAGCTGCTGTTTGGCAATGACCCCTGGTGTGATGACATCATCACTGGTTTGGTCACATGACCCGTTGGCGGTTTGATTCCTCTCTCACCTGTAGAGCTTCAGCGAGGCTCCTCCTCTGTCCGTCCACCAGGATGAAGGGTCGAGTTTTCCCCAGCAGGGGGCGCCACCGCCTGTCCACACCTGAGGACACAGAGAGAGCAGGTGAGCTGTCAGAGTACACTACATACAGCAGGGGGCGCCACCGCCTGTCCACACCTGAGGACACAGAGAGAGCAGGTGAGCTGTCAGAGTACACTACATACAGCAGGGGGCGCCACCGCCTGTCCACACCTGAGGACACAGAGAGAGCAGGTGAGCTGTCAGAGTACACTACATACAGCAGGGGGCGCCACCGCCTGTCCACACCTGAGGACACAGAGAGAGCAGGTGAGCTGTCAGAGTACACTACATACAGCAGGGGGCGCCACCGCCTGTCCACACCTGAGGACACAGAGAGAGCAGGTGAGCTGTCAGAGTACATTACATACAGCAGGGGGCGCCACCGCCTGTCCACACAAACAGGAAGCAGCAACAACAGTCAGGTTGTTATTAAAGATTTAATTTCTGGGTCTTTTTTTACCTTTAAGCAACAGGACGGTGGATAATGTAGGAAACCGGGGAGGGGGGGGGGGGTGACAACCCAGACGGACCAACATCTCTAAAGTTAACGTAGTGACGTCATAGAGTCATAGTGAAACTTTATTAGTTGATTTAATTTAATTTGTTGATTCACAGATTGTAAAGGCTTTGTAGTGCTGTGTGATAACATGTTGTATTTAGAGAAACTAAAACATTTGTAAACTGTCCGGTAATGGAACCATCGAGAAGCACGTGAACGCAGCATTAATATCTGTTACCTGAGAGAGAGGTTAATGATGTCTTTCACACCGTTACCGGGGCAACGAGCCCAGGTTCAATCAGGTCAAAGATCACGGTCACACAGGTTGACACGGAGATGACCGGATTAACTTTCACGTGCGTAAACACCTTCACTTTAACCGTTACCTGTCACGGTGAGGGCGTCGGTACCGTCCGCCTGTCCGTCCACGGGCTGGACTGCTCCGTCCTGTGGTGCGTTCAGGGACCGGGCAGAGGTAAACACGTCCCGGCCGCTGAGCAGCAGCAGCGGCAGCAGCAGCACGGCAGCCCCGCTCATCCTCCCTGCGTCACCGGCAACCAGCCACAGGTTGCTGTCTGACCCCGTCCCGTTACCTCACCGTGTCCGAGCACCGGGAGAGGCTCCACTGAAACTCCGTGATGCTCATTTCTCCGGTAACATCCACAGAGACAACCTGGTCAGAGCTCCTCCGGTCCTCCGGTCCTCCGGTCCTCCCCGCTGTCTGCGCAGCTCCGGTTAAAACAGTTCCTCGAGCCTAAAAGTGCCGTTAAACCCGGTCGGAACGGCTCGGTTAACGTCGGCTGTGTTCATGTGGACACCGGGGAGTTCGGTTCATCTGTCCCCGAGAGACCTTTAGTCAGTTAATTACCGGAGGACACCGGACCGTAAGAGTTTTAACCGGGAGCTAAGGGTGACGTCATTTAACTTAGTCAAGCTAACCGGATCTAAGGAAAAAAAACAACAGTGTGACTCAGCTTTCAAAGTAAAAGTCATCCAGAGTCACGATAATCAAAACATTAAAACTTTGTTTTTATTTCAAAAATAAAGTTTGGAACATTTTAGAATTATATTAAAGGAGTTAAATTCATGAAGGAGAATATTTAATATTTATTTTATTTATTATTTTATTTTAGCAAATTAAAAATATCTCCAAACATATCTTCTTATTTTAACATTAAAGAACATACACACCTGCATCAATATGATTCAATTCTTTGAGTATTTAAATGTTTTTCTTCCACAAAAATGAATTTAAACTTTTATTTATTTTCCATATATAAATGTGTGTGTGTGTGTGTGTGTGTGAGAACTCACAGAAAATTCAAACATCTAACAGAATATTTTATTTTCTGTATCATCAACAAAGTTCAAAAGCACCTTCATGAAAATGCTGTGGTTTTATACTTCAATTACATTTTAGTTTATTTAACCAGGAGAAACAAACTCAGAGATTAAAAATCTGTTTCTTTAGAGAGTGATGTTCGAGATCTGTCTCCAACATCTGTCGCCCCGTGTTTTAGAAAATGTATTATTGCTGTTTTCCATCGGGGCTAAATTAAAACAGATTCATTTTGGGGTTTTTCAAACATGACCTTTGTTTATAAATCTACCCTCCGTATCTCCCAGGATGCATCACACTTTACGGTTTCATTTCAACATTTCTCCTCCATCTTTTAAAGTTCATGAACCAACTTTTAAAACATCATGATTAGCACATAAGGTTTTTATAAACCAGGCTGCTGGTGGTGTAGTGGTTAGTGTGCGCACTCCACGTATGGAGGCTGTAGTCCTTCAAGCGGGTAGCCGGGGGTTCAAATCCCACCTGTGGCTCCTTTCCCGCATGTCATTCCTCACTCTCTCTCGCCCTGATTTCTGACTCTATCCTCTGTCTCTATCTCTCCAATAAAAGGTCCAAAAGTGAATAAACCGATGTTGTAAATGTTAATAATGAATCTCTTCCTGTTTTTATAAAAAACGACTCTGTTCTTCACAAACATTTAACAAACATGTCGACCAGCTGATGACAAAAACTTGTGACCACTGGTTTAAAATAACCGATACAACACATACAAGTCATCAATATTTCACATGTTTAATATTTATAGTATAGTATAGAGTTGAATATATCCTCCTCCTCTTCTTCAGTTTAAATAAGTCTCAGAGCTCCTCAAAACATGTGTGAAGTTTCTTGTTCTAAATCCACTCTGATCCTGTATTTGACCTTTAAAGTTTTATGCACGCCCAAAAAAGAACATTTAAAAAATGCGTTGTGCAGCAGCAGAGAAGAACAGTCGGTAAGCGTTTTGTACCAGATGAAAACAATGGTTCTGCTGGTGACGATTTCCTAGCGGCCATATCTGTAGTTTTTTAAAGTGTGGGTACTTTTTAAAATCATTGATCCTTTAAATAAGATGATCAGTTTTGAAAAAGGTGGTATCGGAAAGTATCAAACATTTGACTCCTCAGCTGCTGAATCACTGAATCAAGGTGCGCCTCAGGTGAGCGTGTGGTGACCTTGATGACATCACAGCGTGCGGATGTAAAGCGATCGGGCATCAGTTTTATCAGTGAATGAAGCAGAGCTGCACGTGCTGCTGCTGAGGATCAGCTGCTTATAGAGCTCCTCTGTAATGTATGTGTCAGTAAGCTGGTCATGACACACACACACACACACACACACACACACACACACACACACACACACACACACACACACACACACACACACACACACACACACACACACACACACACACACACACACACACACACACACACACACACACACACACACACACACACACACACACACACACACACACACACACACACACACACACACACACACACACACACACACACACACACACACACACACACACACACACACAGTAAAGTATGTTTAGATTAGTAGTAATAAGTCATCAGCTCATTTAAATCTCCTCTGCTGTCAGCATTAACAAGTTAATCACGTTTAATCTCATGTTATTTTGTCCCTTTAGACGCACTGTAGATAAACCTCCTCAGTGTCTCCCTGTAGTCACAGTGATGCGCCAGGAGGCGGGACTTCCTGTCTAACCCTGGTCGTAGTGTGTCTCCTCTGAGTCGGACACTTCCTGTTCTTCGCCATGACAAAGACGTCGCCCACACCTGCTCAGACTCTCAAACACCTGCATGAGACGATTCAGCAGGAACACATGTTTAATACCAAACAACAAAGATGTTTTCTGCAAAATCAGTTCTACCAGCTCTGTATTATAAAAATGTCTCCTGCAGTGAGTCAGTCCCCATAGAGCTCTATGTTAAAATGTCTAACTTTACAGCTGCAGTTCCTCCAGTGTCCACTAGAGTCTGTCTCCTGCAGTGAGTCAGTCCCCATAGAGCTCTATGTTAAAATGTCTAACTTTACAGCTGCAGTTCCTCCAGTGTCCACTAGAGTCTGTCTCCTGCAGTGAGTCAGTCCCCATAGAGCTCTATGTTAAAATGTCTAACTTTACAGCTGCAGTTCCTCCAGTGTCCACTAGAGTCTGTCTCCTGCAGTGAGTCAGTCCCCATAGAGCTCTATGTTAAAATGTCTAACTTTACAGCTGCAGTTCCTCCAGTGTCCACTAGAGTCTGTCTCCTGCAGTGAGTCAGTTCTCATAGAGCTCTATGTTAAAATGTCTAACTTTACAGCTGCAGTTCCTCCAGTGTCCACTAGAGTCTGTCTCCTGCAGTGAGTCAGTCCCCATAGAGCTCTATGTTAAAATGTCTAACTTTACAGCTGCAGTTCCTCCAGTGTCCACTAGAGTCTGTCTCCTGCAGTGAGTCAGTCCCCATAGAGCTCTATGTTAAAATGTCTAACTTTACAGCTGCAGTTCCTCCAGTGTCCACTAGAGTCTGTCTCCTGCAGTGAGTCAGTTCTCATAGAGCTCTATGTTAAAATGTCTAACTTTACAGCTGCAGTTCCTCCAGTGTCCACTAGAGTCTGTCTCCTGCAGTGAGTCAGTCCCCATAGAGCTCTATGTTAAAATGTCTAACTTTACAGCTGCAGTTCCTCCAGTGTCCACTAGAGTCTGTCTCCTGCAGTGAGTCAGTTCTCATAGAGCTCTATGTTAAAATGTCTAACTTTACAGCTGCAGTTCCTCCAGTGTCCACTAGAGTCTGTCTCCTGCAGTGAGTCAGTCCCCATAGAGCTCTATGTTAAAATGTCTAACTTTACAGCTGCAGTTCCTCCAGTGTCCACTAGAGTCTGTCTCCTGCAGTGAGTCAGTCCCCATAGAGCTCTATGTTAAAATGTCTAACTTTACAGCTGCAGTTCCTCCAGTGTCCACTAGAGTCTGTCTCCTGCAGTGAGTCAGTCCCCATAGAGCTCTATGTTAAAATGTCTAACTTTACA
>NW_026870208.1:218835-223835 GCF_963584025.1 Labrus mixtus
CCCTCTGCTGGTTTCTAAACTATGTGAACATCCTGATGTTTGAATCTTGATAAAAAGTCTTCAGCGGATTTAAAAGAAATAAAAACCTGTTATCGTGACTCACGTCACCATCAGCAGTCAATAATTAAAAAATCGTTTTTTTCTGAGCGTCACATTAAAAGAACTACAGATGAGGGAGTGTCTGACGTACTCTGGTTGTCGGCGCGGACGTCGATGATGGACGAGCTGTTGAAGGCTGAAACCGTCTTCCTCAGGAGGCGGGCCATCATAGAGTCTCCGCCCACTCTGATGTCCACCTGGTGGCTACCTGCAGAGAGGACTTCATTACCCAGAAACCCTCAGCAGTAAAGACAAAGGCATTAAAAGCCCAAAAATAAATAACAGAGAACACAGATGTAGTAATGTCTACCAACACCTACATGAAACAAAACAACTCCACAGTACTGGTGTGTGTGTGTGTGTGTGTGTGTGTGTCTGTGTTTACTGGTCAGGTTGAGCTGGGTGAAGGTGTGTCTGCTGACGATGTCCAACACGTAGAACAGAGAGAAGTCAACGGTGAGGAGAACGACCGACAGCAGGAAGACAGACAACACCTGAAACACACCTGAGGTCTGCACACACACACACACAGACACAGACACAGACACACACACACACACACACATTACTCAGCTTTGCAGCTTTCAAACTGTCAAAAGACGATTTTTAAACTTTGTCTTGTTTCTCTAAACTGGTAACTATATTCATGTGACTTCAGGTAAAGTTTGAAAGAATGAAAAGTCAAAGATTTTAGTGAATTCTGGCTGAGGTGTGAGGTGCTGCAGGGCATGCTGGGAATCAGTGTTTCTCTAGGGCCTTTGTTTGTTTCCCTCCTAAAGTAGTGAAATCAGGCTCCTGTGTGGAGCTACAGTCCAACACTGGCTGTGTGTGTTTTTGTGTTTGGAACAGACGTCATTCTTGAGGTTGCAGCACATTTCTCGTGATGAAAATCTGTGGAGCAGCTCGATCAGAGGCTCAGAAGGATCAGAGAAAACTAATCTATAATCTACAAACCAAACTGAGCTCAGGAGCGGACGTCCATCTGGATACATGGCGACATCAGAGAAACCTCCTCAATTAAAGTGTGACATGTTCCACATCAATAAATCATAAAGTCTGTCCTGTGTAAATGTGTCTCTGAGTCATGACTGTCTACAATGAGGGAGAAGCTCGAGTCCCGCTGGCTGTGTTGTTGTCAGAGCCGTGTTTACATGGACGGGACGGCCGGCTCCTCCCCTTGTGTATAAAAGCTGTTTTAGTCAAGAACTAGAGAGAAGAAGAACATACTCACTGATTATTTGGATGTTAGTAAGAGTTTTTAGATCACGCTCATTCTGTGTCAGTTTACATGAAATGTGAAGCTACAAGCTAACTAAAGAGCGCTAACATTAGCATGCTAACACAACAATGTGAAGCTACGAGCTAACTGAAGAGCGCTAACATTAGCATGCTAACACAACAATGTGAAGCTACGAGCTAACTAAAGAGAGCTAACATTAGCATGCTAACACAACAATGTGAAGCTACGAGCTAACTAAAGAGCGCTAACATTAGCATGCTAACACAACAATGCAGGACACAAAGTGTAGGGGGGTTGGAGGTGTGTCTCTGGAGGAGAGCGGAGGCTTCAGTATGGCGGAGGTGTGGCCTAACAGTAGCTTGTTTTGGTTTCATGCTGGTGCTTGAATGCACCTTCTTCCTTTAATCAGAACCTGGATGAAAACGAGAGCAGCATATTTGTACTTCAGGTGCTTTAAGATGAACCCACCACTCCTTTGAGCTCTTCAGGGTGGATCTTTAGACTCCGGGGGTCGATGAGCTTCTTCTTCTCTGATTGTTTCAGAGGCAGCAGGTGACACTTCCTCTAAACCGATGACAGATAAAGATTATTCAAACGTTCACACAGCAGGTGATGATGATGATGATGATGATGATGAGGAAGATGTTTACCGCTCTCCTCCTGCGGGCATCGATCTGTCTGAAGTAGTCGGTGATGTAGACGTTGTCGAATCGAACGTCCCTCCTGTACTGTCTGAGGTAACCAAACGCTCTGAGGAGGAGGAGGGGGAGTAAGGGGGGGGGGTCATGATGTTGGCGTGTGACTCATAGTGTGACTCAGCAGAAACATGAAGCTCAGATCTTACTGGGGGAAGATGGTGATGAAGGTGAGGGACAGCAGCAGCTGCAGGACGTCCAGCAGACGTCTCACAGTTCTGTTCAGTTTCTGAAAGTTTCCTCTGACAGCCCGAGTGAACTCCTCCTCCAGCACAGCTCCACCCAACACCGCCTGCTGCTGCTGCTCCTGCAGGAGGTCAGAGGTCACAGAAAGATTCAACTGGACTACAACATGCAGAGGCCGTCCTGAAGGTGGAGTTAGAGGAGGTGAGTCAGTCCTGAAGGTGGAGTTAGAGGAGGTGAGTCAGTCCTGAGGGTGGAGTTAGAGGAGGTGAGTCAGTCCTGAGGGTGGAGTTAGAGGAGGTGAGTCAGTCCTGAGGGTGGAGTTAGAGGAGGTGAGTCAGTCCTGAAGGTGGAGTTAGAGGAGGTGAGTCAGTCCTGAGGGTGGAGTTAGAGGAGGTGAGTCAGTCCTGACGGTGGAGTTAGAGGAGGTGAGTCAGTCCTGAGGGTGGAGTTAGAGGAGGTGAGTCAGTCCTGAGGGTGGAGTTAGAGGAGGTGAGTCAATCCTGAGGGTGGAGTTAGAGGACGTGAGTCAGTCCTGAGGGTGGAGTTAGAGGAGGTGATGGTGACAGAGGAGGTGAGTCAGTCCTGATGGTGGAGTTAGAGGAGGTGAGTCAGTCCTGAGGGTGGAGTTAGAGGAGGTGAGTCAGACCTGACGGTGGACTTAGAGGAGGTGAGTCAGTCCTGAGGGTGGAGTTACAGGAGGTGAGTCAGTCCTGAGGGTGGAGTTAGAGGAGGTGAGTCAGTCCTGAGGGTGGAGTTAGAGGAGGTGAGTCAGTCCTGACGGTGGAGTTAGGGGAGGTGATGGTGTTAGAGGAGGTGATGGTGTAAGATGAGGTGATGGAGTTAGAGGAGGTGACGGTGTTAGAGGAGGTGACGTGTTAGAGGAGGTGACAGTGTTAGAGGAGGTGACGGTGTTAGAGGAGGTGATGGTGTTAGAGGAGGTGATGGTGTTAGAGGAGGTGACGGTGTTAGAGGAGGTGATGGTGTTAGAGGAGGTGATGGAGTTAGAGGAGGTGATGGTGTTAGAGGAGGTGGCGGTGTTAGAGGAGGTGATGAGTTAGAGGAGGTGACCGAGGAGGTGATGGTGTTAGAGGAGGTGATGGTGTTAGAGGAGGTGGCGGTGTTAGAGGAGGTGATGAGTTAGAGGAGGTGACCGAGGAGGTGATGGTGTTAGAGGAGGTGGCGGTGTTAGAGGAGGTGATGGTGTTAGAGGAGGTGACAGAGGAGCTGATGGTGTTAGAGGAGGTGACGGAGGAGGTGATGGTGTTAGAGGAGGTGATGGTGTTAGAGGAGGTGACGGTGTTAGAGGAGGTGATGGTGTTAGAGGAGGTGATGTGTTAGAGGAGGTGATGGTGTTAGAGGAGGTGATGTGTTAGAGGAGGTGACAGAGGAGGTGATGGTGTTAGAGGAGGTGATGGTGTTAGAGGAGGTGATGGAGGAGGTGACGGTGTTAGAGGAGGTGATGGAGGAGGTGATGGTGTTAGAGGAAGTGACGAGGAGGTGATAGTGTTAGAGGAGGTGACAGAGGAGGTGATGGTGTTAGAGGAGGTGACGGAGGAGGTGATGGTGTTAGAGGAGGTGATGGTGTTAGAGGAGGTGATAGAGGAGGTGATGGTGTTAGAGGAGGTGACGGAGGAGGTGATGGTGTTAGAGGAGGTGATGGTGTTAGAGGAGGTGACCGAGGAGGTGATGGTGTTAGAGGAGGTGACGGTGTTAGAGGAGGTGATGGTGTTAGAGGAGGTGACGGAGGAGCTGATGGTGTTAGAGGAGGTGATGGTGTTAGAGGAGGTGACAGAGGAGGTGATGGTGTTAGAGGAGGTGACGGTGTTAGAGGAGGTGATGGTGTTAGAGGAGGTGACAGAGGAGGTGATGGTGTTAGAGGAGGTGATGGTGTTAGAGGAGGTGATGGAGTTAGAGGAGGTGACAGAGGAGGTGACGGTGTTAGAGGAGGTGACGGTGTTAGAGGAGGTGATGGAGTTAGAGGAGGTGTTAGAGGAGGTGATGTGTTAGAGGAGGTGATGGTGTTAGAGGAGGTGATGGAGGAGGTGATGGTGTTAGAGGAAGTGATGGAGGAGGTGATGGTGTAAGAGGAGGTGATGGTGTTAGAGGAGGTGACGGAGGAGGTGATGGTGTTAGAGGAGGTGATGGTGTTAGAGGAGGTGTTAGAGGAGGTGATGGTGTTAGAGGAGGTGATGGTGTTAGAGGAGGTGATGGAGGAGGTGATGTGTTAGAGGAGGTGATGGTGTTAGAGGAGGTGATGGAGGAGGTGATGGTGTTAGAGGAAGTGATGGAGGAGGTGATGGTGTAAGAGGAGGTGATGGTGTTAGAGGAGGTGACGGAGGAGGTGATGGTGTTAGAGGAGGTGATGGTGTTAGAGGAGGTGTTAGAGGAGGTGATGGTGTTAGAGGAGGTGACGGAGTTAGAGGAGGTGATGTGTTAGAGGAGGTGATGGTGTTAGAGGAGGTGACGGAGTTAGAGGAGGTGATGTGTTAGAGGAGGTGATGGAGTTAGAGGAGGTGACGGAGGAGGTGATGGTGTTAGAGGAGGTGATGGTGTTAGAGGAGGTGATGGAGTTAGAGGAGGTGACGGTGTTAGAGGAGGTGATGGTGTTAGAGGAGGTGACGGTGTTAGAGGAGGTGATGGTGTTAGAGGAGGTGACAGGGGAGCTGATGGTGTTAGAGGAGGTGATGGTGTTAGAGGAGGTGACAGAGGAGGTGATGGTGTTAGAGGAGGTGATGGTGTTAGAGGAGGTGATGTGTTAGAGGAGGTGACGGAGGAGGTGA
>NW_026870208.1:236335-238835 GCF_963584025.1 Labrus mixtus
ACAAACAGGAAGCAGCAACAGCTGTCAGGTTTTTCAAATTAAATCTTTTAAACAGAACTTATGATCATACAGGAGATGTTTCAGGTCGTCTGGACGTCGTCATGGAGACGATTTGTGGACACGTCTTCAGAGTGAGACTGTTTAAAGTGCCCGACCATCTTGGGCGCCATCAGTCCAATATCCGATATGTAAATGATTTGTCTTCTCTCAGGTCAACAGGACGCTCCGACAGTCGCATTAAATGGAAGACGATCAAACCTCACCTGCAGAAGGAGGGGCGGAGCCTGGCGGCGTTTTTCTGCGGACTGCTGTTGGCGTCTGTATACGGGCTCACGGCTCTCTTCCTGCAGAAACAGCCGCTGTGGTTCTGCGTGTACACCACCATCGCCATGGCCGCCCTCGCAGCCTTCGGTTTGGGTCTGTCAGCCGGCGTCCGAGCCGACGTCACGGTGATGCTGCCTTCTCTCTGCTCAGGTGAGTCTCAGGTGTTCCTGTCCTCCAGAGACCACCTCCTCTTTCATACTCCAACAGCAGGTATGAAATAACCATTTTCTTCAGCACTTCACTAGACCTCCAACAGGGGGCGCCAGAGGGTTTTGGGTCAGGTTATGCACATGTGGGTGTGGCTCAGCTCAGCCAATCACAAGCCAACCTCTCCTGCCTTTCAGGTCATGGGCGGAGCTTCCTGCTTTTCCTGTTTGTCTCGGCGCTGCTGTCCGGTCCGCTCACCAACACGCTCGAAAACACAGAGCGAGCCGCCGCCAGTCTGCTGTGTGGAGCCGAGCTGGCAGCCAATCAGACGCAGGAACTGATGCAGAGATCAGCCACGCCCCTTTTCTGTAAACCAATAAGAAGCCTCCACCATCACGTTGATAAAAAAAAATAGGATTTTAATGAAGGCTTTGATCTCTTTGTGAAAACATGAATATTTTGTGTGTGTGTGTGTGTGTGTGTGTGTGTGTGTGTGTGTGTGTGTGTGTGTGTGTGTACACGCGCGCAGCGGCGTTGGACAAAATCAGAGAGATCAGCAGTAACGCTCACGCCGTCGCAGGAAGAGTTCAGAACTTCATCCACACTCTGACCGACAGCGTCCGCCATGTTGGTGAGGGAACAACAACAGAGAGAGAGTAGTTCTCCTGTGATCTTGTAGTTCTCCTGTGATCTTGTAGTTCTCTGTGATCTTGTAGTTCTCATGTGATCTTGTAGTTCTCCTGTGATCTTGTAGTTCTCCTGTGATCTTGTAGTTCTCTTGTTATCTTGTAGTTCTCCTGTGATCTTGTAGTTCTCCTGTGATCTTGTAGTTCTCCTGTGATCTTGTAGTTCTCCTGTGATCTTGTAGTTCTCTGTGATCTTGTAGTTCTCCTGTGATCTTGTAGTTCTCTTGTTATCTTGTAGTTCTCCTGTGATCTTGTAGTTCTTCTGTGATCTTGTAGTTCTCCTGTGATCTTGTAGTTCTCTTGTTATCTTGTAGTTCTCCTGTGATCTTGTAATTCTTCTGTGATCTTGTAGTTCTCTTGTTATCTTGTAGTTCTCCTGTGATCTTGTAGTTCTTCTGTGATCTTGTAGTTCTCCTGTGATCTTGTAGTTCTCTTGTTATCTTGTAGTTCTCCTGTGATCTTGTAGTTCTTCTGTGATCTTGTAGTTCTCTGTGATCTTGTAGTTCTCTTGTGATCTTGTAGTTCTCCTGTGATCTTGTAGTTCTCTGTGATCTTGTAGTTCTCTTGTGATCTTGTAGTTCTCTTGTTATCTTGTAGTTCTCTGTGATCTTGTAGTTCTCCTGTGATCTTGTAGTTCTCCTTTGACCTTGTAGTTCTCATGTGATCTTGTAGTTCTCTTGTGATCTGGTAGTTCTCCTTTGATCTTGTAGTTCTCTTGTGATCTTGTAGTTCTCCTTTGATCTTGTAGTTCTCATGTGATCTTGTAGTTCTCTTGTGATCTGGTAGTTCTCCTTTGATCTTGTAGTTCTCCTGTGATCTTGTAGTTCTCTTGTTATCTTGTAGTTCTCCTGTGATCTTGTAGTTCTTCTGTGATCTTGTAGTTCTCTGTGATCTTGTAGTTCTCTTGTGATCTTGTAGTTCTCCTGTGATCTTGTAGTTCTCTGTGATCTTGTAGTTCTCTTGTGATCTTGTAGTTCTCTTGTTATCTTGTAGTTCTCTGTGATCTTGTAGTTCTCCTGTGATCTTGTAGTTCTCCTTTGACCTTGTAGTTCTCATGTGATCTTGTAGTTCTCTTGTGATCTGGTAGTTCTCCTTTGATCTTGTAGTTCTCTTGTGATCTTGTAGTTCTCCTTTGATCTTGTAGTTCTCATGTGATCTTGTAGTTCTCTTGTGATCTGGTAGTTCTCCTTTGATCTTGTAGTTCTCATGTGATCTTGTAGTTCTCATGTGATCTTGTAGTTCTCCTGTGATCTTGTAGTTCTCCTCTGATCTTGTAGTTCGCATGTGATCTTGTAGTTCTCATGTGATCTTGTAGTTCTCCTGTGATCTTGTAGTTCTCATGT
>NW_026870208.1:258835-266335 GCF_963584025.1 Labrus mixtus
GACCGACCCGGGTCAGACGACAGTGAACCCGACACCACACAGGACGAGACGCTCCACAGGGTCATCACCCACACCTGAGTGTCCCCAGAACGTCCAGGACTCTCCAGGATCTCCAGGACTCTCCAGGATCTCCAGGACTCTCCAGCATCTCCAGGACTCTCCAGGATCTCCAGGACTCTCCAGGATCTCCAGGACTCTCCAGGACAGGAGGAAGTTTCTCTTTTCAATGAAACAAAAAAATGTGAAAATAAAAGTGAAACCTGCTTCATTTCAAACTGACTTCACTTTGTTTAAATGATTTATTCTGCCGTCTGGCCTGGTGGTTTTGTCAGAGGCGGTAGTTCTGGTCCTCGCAGCGGGTGTGGGTTTGAATCCGACCTTTGCAGAATGTTGACCACTGACTCTCTCCTCCCAACACTTCCTGTCTCTCTTCAGCTGTCTGTCTGTCACCACATCACAGACGGAGCATGAAGAAGAACACTCTCTTTAGTCTGCAGGAGGTTTATGATTTAACTCTTTATGAACGTTAATATATTAAAGATCATGTTCTTAAAGGGACAGTACCTAAAAAGCCTCTCAGGCACAGACCTGACCTCAAACAGGAAGTCCAACATTTTCAATTATTTAGGGGTGATGATCAAGCATTAAAAAATGAAGCTGTTGATGAAGTGTAACATCCTGCAGTTCCTGGAGTGTCCACTAGAGGCTGAAGTGTAAAATCCTGCAGTTCCTGGAGTGTCCACTAGAGGCTGAAGTGTAAAATCCTGCAGTTCCTGGAGTGTCCACTAGAGGCTGGCTGCAGAAGCACAGGAAGTCACATACACACCCATTCTAAAAAGTCTGTTTTTACAGCAGAGATTAACATGTTTACAGCCTGGTTCAAAAAACCAAATAGGTGTGATTAGCTCATGTCTGGATGGACACACACTGTACGGGGGGTGAATGTTTTGATGACTCATCAGTTTTGATTTGATGAAGGATAAGAGTTATTCACAATAAGGCGTGTAGCTGACCTGATTGACAGGTGGGCGCGGTGTAACGGTTTGTCAGGAGGTTTAAAACCCGCCTCAGCTCCAGCTCTCAGCCTGTCGTTAGGTTGACTGAAAGTTAGACTGAGACAGCATTTCCAGCATGGAGACCGCCATCGATGGGACTCCAGCGCCCCCTGCAGGGACAGACGGGGGACGCCACTCAGGCTTCAAACATTCAGATTTACAGTTTGTGGTCATACAGCGTTCATCAGATCGACTTTGGTGTAAATTAATAAAAACTGTCAGAGTCTAAGATTTCAAAAGGAAGAGAATGTAAAGGACGTGTTGTTCTGGACAGCTCCCTGTGTGTGTGTGTGTGTGTGTGTGTGTGTGTGTGTGTGTGTGTGTGTGTGTGTGTGTGTGTAGAAGTTTGGGTGTGTCTGATATAACAGCCTCCAGACCAGCCACAAGAAAAACTTTTCGGAAACGGACAAACAGACAATATTGTGTGTGTGTGTGTGTGTGTGTGTGTGTGTGTGTTTGCATGTGGGTGTGTTCAGTGTGTGTGTGTTCAGTGTGTGTGTGTGTGTGTGTGTGTGTGTGTGTTTGCATGTGGGTGTGTTCAGTGTGTGTGTGTTCAGTGTGTGTGTGTGTGTGTGTGTGTGTTTGCATGTGGGTGTGTTCAGTGTGTGTGTGTTCAGTGTGTTTGTGTGTGTGTGTGTGTTTGAATGTGGGTGTGTTCAGTGTGTGTGTGTTCAGTGTGTGTGTGTGTGTGTGTTTGAATGTGGGTGTGTTCAGTGTGTGTGTGTGTGCGCAGAGAGGGAGGACTCGGGGACTCTGCAGTGTGTAGACCCTCCGTCAGTCTTCACTCGGTTTCTGTCGGTGTGTGTGTGCCTTGCTCTGTCCTCCTCTCTCTCTCTCTCTCTCGGTGTGTGTGTGTTTAAATCGTGTGTGTGTGTGTGTGTGTGTCGGTGTTTTCGGCGAACAAACCTGCACAGATGGCGACTAAGGTAAGACAAGCAGCGAGGTAATCAAAGTGTTCAGATGTTTGATGTGAGTTTACCTTTAATTTGAAAGTTTCGGGGAGGAAACAGAGAATTATTATTATTCTTATTGAGCTGCTCATGTCGTGCAGATCTAATCCTAATGCTTTTATTGTGAAGGTGCGTCTGTCTCTGTCGCGTGCATGTCAGAGGCTGCAGGGTTCAAACCGTCCTCACGTGCAAACAGCTGATCAGCTCTGTAACACATAAGTTATAAATCAGCTGTTAGGTCCAGGCAGGTAAAGTGCCCGGATGCAGAGAGACAGTGATGTTAATGATGATGTCATTATCCAACAGATGGATTTATAAGATGTTTTCACACTGCAGGAACTCTGACACAGGGGCGTGTGCAGACTTTTTTTGTGCTCTTAACACAAGACCTGCTTCTTCTTTTTTTTTCTTTTTTTTGGGGAGGGGGAGGGGATTTGATTTCTAGGGGGGCCCTGGCCACGCCCCCTGACTGTGAACTCTTTTAGTTCCTAGAACCCAGTTTAGGGGAACCTTTTTTAGAGTACTCTCTTTCCCGTCACCATGGCGATGAGAGTGCAGACAAAAAGTCCCCAAAGTATTCTCAGGTTCTCTTGTGGTTGAACTGGGTCTGTTGGTCCTGAACTGGTTCTCTAACCTCTGAACTGGTTCTGTTGTGTGTGTACTGGTTCTGTTGTGTGTGTACTGGTCCTGTTGTGTGTGTACTGGTTCTGTTGTGTGTGTACTGGTCCTGTTGTGTGTGTACTGGTTCTGTTGTGTGTGTACTGGTTCTGTTGTGTGTGAACTGGTTCTGTTGTGTGTGTACTGGTTCTGTTGTGTGTGTACTGGTCCTGTTGTGTGTGAACTGGTTCTGTTGTGTGTGTACTGGTTCTGTTGTGTGTGTACTGGTCATGTTGTGTGTGTACTGGTTCTGTTGTGTGTGTACTGGTTCTCTTGCCTCTGAACTGGTTCTCTTACCTCTGAACTGGTTCTGTTGTGTGTGTACTGGTTCTCTTGCCTCTGAACTGGTCCTGTTACCGCTGAACTGGTTCTGTTGTGTGTGTACTGGTTCTGTTGTGTGTGTACTGGTCCTGTTGTGTGTGAACTGGTTCTGTTGTGTGTGTACTGGTTCTCTTGCCTCTGAACTGGTCCTGTTGCCGCTGAACTGGTTCTGTTGTGTGTGTACTGGTTCTGTTGTGTGTGTACTGGTCCTGTTGTGTGTGTACTGGTTCTGTTGTGTGTGTACTGGTCCTGTTGCCGCTGAACTGGTTCTGTTGTGTGTGTACTGGTTCTGTTGTGTGTGAACTGGTCCTGTTGTGTGTGAACTGGTTCTGTTGTGTGTGAACTGGTTCTGTTGTGTGTGAACTGGGACAGTTCTATCAGCATGTGGTTTTAGGATCAGCACTTTTCTGTTGAATGTTGGCGAGCGTCTGTTCGGCCGCCGCCCTCTTTCACAACAGTGCTGGTCCTCGGAGAGCAGCTCGCTCTGATCTCATTCAGCCCGAGGCGAGCAGGAGAAACCAAACAGCTGCTCGGGGCCCCTCACACTTCAGGGGCCCCTGTGTCCTGTCAGAGTCCTCAGTCTTTAAAGAGCCACACCCTCAAACTTCACAGTTGGTGACAGATTCTGTTTTCTGTGATCGATGAAAAAGCTGCAGCAGAGAAACGTCTGGAAGTGGATTTAAAACTCAGAGATATGCAGAGACAGATTCTCTCCTTCAAAGTAAACGCTGCAGGCAGATCTCTGCTGCTGCACACAAACTCACAGGAACATTTCTGTGAAACACATCATACCAGGATACTCAACTTCCATATGATTCTTGGAAAAATCAAACCACATTGATACCACAGAAACAAAATCAGAAGTCCCACATGTTGAGAAATGTCTTGATTTAAAAAACAAACCAAACCGTGATGAACAGCTCACAGTGTTCAGGAGCTTTTGATGGATTCCTTCCACTTTTCTGAGCAGGCGTTCAAGTGCGTTGTCCAACTCGGACACTCGTTTTCCGATGTGTCCGACACCACATGAATGTAGCATGAACCAGAAAAAGAATTGAGATCTTCAGTGCAATTTTCAACAGAGAGAGAGAGAGAGCTGTTGAAATATTTGTCATGTAGGACTTCTATTTGTGTTGCCGTGGTAACAAACGTGGTATCCATATCGTGGATTGATTGGTTTTGACTGAAATCACATCGAAGTTTAAAGTCCGTAACGTCCCTTAGTTTAAACACGCCCTCAAAGCTTTGCTGCTCATGTGGACATAGTATCCCTCCTCCACCTTTTCAAACAGTCCCCTCCTCCACCTTTTCTAACAGTCCTCTCCTCCTCCACCTTTTCTAACAGTCCCCTCCTCCACCTTTTCAAACAGTCCCCTCCTCCACCTTTTCAAACAGTCCCCTCCTCCACCTTTTCAAACAGTCCCCTCCTCCACCTTTTCTAACAGTCCCCTCCTCCACCTTTTCTAACAGTCCTCTCTGCCACCTTTTCTAACAGTCCCCTCCTCCACCTTTTCTAACAGTCCTCTCCTCCTCCACCTTTTCTAACAGTCCTCCTCCTCCACCTTTTCAAACAGTCCTCTCCTCCACCTTTTCTAACAGTCCTCTCCTCCACCTTTTCAAATAGTCCCCTCCTCCACCTTTTCAAACAGTCCCCTCCTCCACCTTTTCAAACAGTCCCCTCCTCCACCTTTTCAAACAGTCCCTTCCTCCACCTTTTCTAACAGTCCCCTCCTCCACCTTTTCTAACAGTCCTCCCCTCCACCTTTTCAAACAGTCCCCTCCTCCACCTTTTCTAACAGTCCCCTCCTCCACCTTTTCAAACAGTCCCCTCCTCCACCTTTTCAAACAGTCCCCTCCTCCACCTTTTCAAACAGTCCCCTCCTCCACCTTTTCTAACAGTCCTCCTCCTCCACCTTTTCTAACAGTCCTCCTCCTCCACCTTTTCTAACAGTCCCCTCCTCCACCTTTTCTAACAATCCTCTCCTCCACCTTTTCTAACAGTCCTCTCCTCCACCTTTTCAAACAGTCCCCTCCTCCACCTTTTCTAACAGTCCCCTCCTCCACCTTTTCTAACAGTCCTGTCCTCCACCTTTTCAAACAGTCCCCTCCTCCACCTTTTCAAACAGTCCCCTCCTCCCCTCCTCCACCTTTTCAAACAGTCCCCTCCTCCACCTTTTCAAACAGTCCCCTCCTCCACCTTTTCTAACAGTCCCCTCCTCCACCTTTTCAAACAGTCCTCTCCTCCACCTTTTCAAACAGTCCCCCTCCTCCACCTTTTCAAACAGTCCCCCTGTGGTCTAAATGAAACATCTGTGCTTTGGTCTAAATGAAACATGAATCAAGCACCAGAGGAGGTTTGTGACCCTGTATAAACCAGCTCTCTCAGAACGCTCCGTTTTGGTGTGTGTGTCTCTTTAAATGTAATGTTGTCCTTTCACAATAAAAGACTTATGTTTCTTATTAATCAGTAACAGATCTTTAGGGTCAGTTATTATTCACGGTTTGATCCCCTCGTTATTTAACCCCCTGTGTTCCAGTTCCTCCTGCACGGTGACCTCACACCGCCACCGCCTGTACGTGTCACAGGTTAGCTTCAAGCCTTTTCAATAACAGCGTTTCAGCGCTGATTCTGATTGGCTGACAGACTCTTCCTGTGAGACGCTGCAGAGATCCTGTGTTGACTCAGAGAGCGTCACACCTTCGAATAACAAATCCAAATCCATCACTGATCAGACAAACTTCTGCACTCTGCCTTAAAGCACAAAGACTTTTCTAACGTGTCTGAATGTTACAGATGAGTTTGTCTGCAACATTGGAAACACAAAACCATCAAACCTGTTGGGTGTTCCCGCCCTCTGATCTCTGGTCCTTTTTTAACCCAGAGAGAACAAGCACTGTTGAAGTTGCAGGAATACGTTTGCAACTTTTGGAGAAGTGGGCGGAGCTCGAGAGGAGGGTGACGGAGGCCCTTCATCATCGTCTTTAAAACGCTCTTAAAGGCACAGGCTCCTGAGGGGTCGCCATCACTCTGCGTGTAGAGAAACACGTTTTGATATTAACGTGAGACTGGCCTCGCTCCTCTCTAGCTCCGCCCACTTCTACCAAATTTTGCCAACCTTTTTCTGCAACTCAGGCCGAGTCCGGACGTAGGCGAGTATTTGTTAAAGCATAGCACACACACGCTCCGTTCTAAAAAACATCTCCGCCCACACGTTACAGCTGTCACGAGCACGCCAAGTCAACAGCGATGTCCTCGACACGCAGACATTTTCTCGCCACTCCTCTGCAGTGACCATTTCATTTTCAAAGATGTCGCACAAACCTGAAGTCCGACCGGGCCGCGACCAAAACTGCAGACGTTGGGGGCGGGGTTTGTGTGGAGGGAGTGTTGTATGAAGCAGACCTCCGTCGTCCAATCAGGCGTCTCTGCTCGTCATCATAGTGGGAGGGTAACTGTGTGTGAGCTTGTATAAAGTCCAGTTAGCATCGTTAGCACCAGCGCTAGTTTAGTTACGTCTGCCATCGCACTAATCTCATGTAAGCTTTGTGATTGGCTGGTGAACAGTCCAGGGTGTAACCCCGCCTCTCACCCAATCACAGCTGGGACAGCCAAACCTGGAAAAGCAGTATACTGTAGATATTGGACGTATGAATAGAA
Organism: Labrus mixtus; assembly: GCF_963584025.1. NCBI lineage: Eukaryota > Metazoa > Chordata > Actinopteri > Labriformes > Labridae > Labrus > Labrus mixtus. The sequence continues at coordinate 265,477 of NW_026870208.1, forward strand.
GACGTGTTGGACTTGTAGTTGTGTTGCCATGGCAACAAACATGTCATGATGTCATCTTATTTTTGTCTTTTATCACATCAAAGTTAAACGTTCTGGTATCATGACGTCTCAGAGAACGCACGCCGTGCTTCACTTGAACGGTTCAGATGAATGATACAGATCAGAACTGATGAGATCTTTGGTCCCTGTAAATTCCTTCAGAGTGAGACGTCTCGTCCGGTCTCTCCCGTCTGTGCTCGTCTCATTGTCTTGTCTTTGCCGTTTCGAGTTTCCTTCCAGCTCAGATTGTAGAGATTCCTGAGATTCCAGCTGTGGGGAGTTTCTGCTGGTAAAGCCTCACAGCTGGAAACGAACTGCTTCACTTCACACCCTGACAGAAAAAACACGTCTCTGCGCCTTTAACTCCGGACACACCTCAGAACATTTAACAGTAAAAGTACTCAAAGCTATATTTTCAAACCCGGGTCCTACTTTGACATATTTACAGTCTGAAATGAAAGAAGAGAGATCTTTATTAACCACAAACAGATGTCTGAATATTTACACAAAGAAGAACTCAAAATGTCATCAGTGAGATGTGTAGAGAGTGAGATGATAAAGGACCAATCAGTGAGCTGTGTAGAGAGTGAGATGATAAAGGACCAATCAGTGAGCTGTGTAGAGAGTGAGATGATAAAGGACCAATCAGTGAGCTGTGTAGAGAGTGAGATGATAAAGGTATCTTACTATCTGATCATTAAGGAAACATGTTGAAGTGCTGGCTTCTCTGACAACAATGCAGCAGCCAGTATGTCCTCCTTCTAACTTTAGATTCTGCTCCTGAATGCTCTGGATTTGTTTGGACCAGAGAAGGTAGGCG
>NW_026870208.1:282767-290267 GCF_963584025.1 Labrus mixtus
GCAGTTTCTGGCATTTCCACATTGGCCTCATTTCTCAAACCCAGAGGTCACTCCTCGTTTCTCTCCAACTGACTGCGCTGCTGTACATTTATGAGAGAACAAGTCCCTGTTCTGTCGGTTAGTTATTTGTTGATAAAGTTTTAGTTTGAATCCCAGTGATGGAGGTGAGTTTACCTGCGAGCAGCAAACAGATCACTCCTCCTCTCCTCATGGTGACAAGCTGCCAATACAAGACGAGAGACACGTTTATTCTTCTTATTTATCCAACAAAACATTTACAAGCAGCTTTAGCACCCAAGCCCTTCCAGAGAGGGGGCGTGGTCAGACACAGCTCATTTACATATTTAAAGGTACAGACACAGAAACAGCCTGTTCTGAGCAGGGCTGAAATAGAGGGGTTTATAGACATGATCAAATACAGGATCAGAGTGGATTTAGAACAAGAAACTTCACACACATGTTGAAGAGGAGCTCTGAGACTTATTTAAACTGAAGAAGAAGAAAAGGAGGAGGATATGTGACCTTTAATTATATATAAAAAGTGCTCAGCCTCTGGTCACTTCCTGTCAGCACCTGTGTGCTTGTGTTGTTCTTACTCTCTGATGGTCATCGCTTTGGATAAAAGTGTCTGATAAATGAATTAAACTGATTGAACTGGCTAATGTTAGGACCCTTTGTGCTGAGGGAAACAGAGCCCCACCCCCACAGGAACTTCACTTCCTCATTTATAAAAGTCTGCAGCTTCATGTCTGCTCCTCTGATAACAACAGGAAGTCGACAGACACTGAGGTGTCACATGCCTTATCTCAGGATGCAAAGCAGCTTTAATGTCTCTGTAACAGACCTGTATTCAAATGTGTTAATTCCCACCCTTTGTTGAGCTCGACCTGAGGGGGGGTGGGGGTGGGGGGGGGGGGGAGCATGCTCCAGCATTACAAGTGGGACAATACTGTGAAGCTGTTTTCACTCCAGATAATATCTAGATAACATCAGGAGGACTGTTCCTGATATTCTCCTGACCTGGTTGTTCACACATGCACCTCACAGCGGGAGACTGTCCCTGTCGGGGGGGGGGGGGGGGGAACTAAAGAGAGGAGAAGAACAAACTGGAGAACAGGAAACATGCAGCAGCAGGTTGATTAGAGCACGGAGATGGTAGAGGTGGTGTGCAGACAGTCTATGGTCGTGCAGCGATCACAGGGAATAAAGGTCACCACCCCCTCCCACTGGCCCCTCCCACTGGCTCCAGCTGAATTCTCCTGATTATATCCTGCTGTGTTCTCACATCAGCTCACTCTGACTTTCTGCAGAATAAATACGAGGAGGCTGGAGGAGAAACTCTGAGTGAAGAGAGAAACATTCAGATGTTTGTGTGATCACATGACGCTCAGAGTGATCACATGACCCTCAGTGTGATCACATGATGCTCAGAGTGAGAACACTTCAGGAGTTTTCAGGAGTTTTCAGCAGGTGTGAATCACTCTCTGGGTCCAGGTGAGATCACAAAGTCGCCACAGCTTAACCTTTTAAATCTTTTTTGAGTGATAATGAACCTTTTGATTGTTGCCTTTTGTGGTGTTATCAAACCAAATAAAATAAAAATACTAATACAAACAAAGAAAACCTGAAACACAGACTCATGCATGCGTATTATATTCAATAATCAACATCATAGAATTATTAATTATTTGGGTCAAATTGTGGAAAAGAGAAACAGAGAAGGACAAAAAGAAGCAGCAGGAAAAGTTTGCAGATAAAAACAGAGATGTTAATGAAGATTTGATCAAAAATTGAAAAACATACCTGACAGGTGAACATCGAGCTTCTCACCACGCTCACCTGTTCACCTGTCTGTTTTATAATCCTCAGAGTCCCGCCCATCGTACAGCTGCACGTCTCACCTGTCCATCACTCATCATCATCATCATCGTTAGTTTAAATGATGATGAGGATCATTCTGACTCCGCTCAAATGATTCATTCAAATCTAGAGCTTCATTTCATGCAAACCCGATCACCATGACGACCTCGTTAACCCAAACACCTGAAGACCAGAGTCTCAGGTAAACGAGGTAAGAAGAGCGACGCAGGAGGACGGCCACGCTGCAGACATCGATATCATCATCCTGTCAGAACAAAACTGAACGTTTTTATTATGTGAGAAAAAAACAAAACAAATCCCGGGTGAGGTGGGGGGGGGGGGGGGGGGGGGGGGGGGGCTTACCTGAGGTGGGACTGTCTGTCCAATCAGAGAGCAGCAGTCTCTTTATTTATTCTGACATGTCCTCTGCTCGGGGCCGTCCTTCTTTTTCTGTCTTCTCATGCTGGAGAGAGCGGGGAACGCCTGAATCAAACTATCAGAGAGACAACTGTTGTCTCCGTGTCGTTTCCAGAACACTGAAGAGATTTTAAAACTTTTTAAAACACTTTTATTTTTCCATTTTTAAAAAGCTTGTGAGGAACTTTCATTAAATGTTGATTTTGGCGCCCCCTGTGGACAAAGAGAAAACATCCTCACAAACGTGTCATTTTATAGATATTCTGGATTTGATTCTGTTTTTCTTGCTCTGTTGTTTAAACTCGTCTCTGCCTGACTTTGTATAATCGGCGTGCTGTTGTCATGCACTTGAAGCCGCTCGGTGTTGATTTGATTAAAACGGTCATTATGAAAACTCGGCTGGAGCTCATGTTCTCTAAACAAATCCTCTCTGGAAACGCCGTCAGACACGATGAATAATGAAATGGTTTTGATTTCAGACGGAGGATGAACTCTGTTCTCCTGATATTTATCTGCTGTGTCATAAGAACGGAGCAGCGTGGATCTTTGAGCGTAAAGATTCTGTTTGTGAGAGAGATAGTCAACACAAAGAAACAAAGAATTGATGACATGTTTGTCTTCATCATGACCCCCCAGCCTCCCCATCCTGACCCCCCAGCCTCCCCGTCCTGACCCCCCAGCCTCCCCGTCCTGACCCCCCAGCCTCCCCATCCTGACCCCCCAGCCTCCCCGTCCTGACCCCCCAGCCTCCCCATCCTGACCCCCCAGCCTCCCCATCATGACCCCCCGGCCTCCCCGTCTTGACCCCCCCGGCCTCCAAAGTCTGGCTCTTATAAAAAGGTACCCATCTAAACACTCTCTCTCTTTCAATAATGACCTGTCCTACAGAGCGCCCCCTACAGGCCAGGTGATTTGCAGCGTCTTCTGAATGTGAGTTGTTGACTTTGTTTGGTTCATGTACTGCAGCACGTTTCATGTTTGTTTCAGTCATGTTTGTTTTGTTTGATGGTGAAAGATCGTATTCAAATAAATAACGCTGTGAATATTCAGAAGAAGAAGAAGAAGCATGGCGTGTCAGAAATTAATCCTTTTATCATCAATTTAAGAGAAACAATATAAGAAATAACCAGAGTCAATCTTCAACTAAGAAGAAGAAAACAGCTTTGATAAGAACTGTTACTATCTCATTCCAGCAGGTGGCGGTAATGCCCGTATGAGCTGCTTTAACCTCAAAGTAAGAGAAGAAGAATTCCCGCCCACAATCTGCAGGAAAATAGAGACAAAGAAGAAGAAATCTCCGTTAGAGTGTCTCCTCTTTAACTCAGTGGAAAGAGTTCAAACATTAACTTCACTGACAGTAAAGAAACTACCGAGCAAACACCGGAATAATGACGCTTTAACGGAGCGTCATGACGTCACCGGAAGGAACATAACTGATGACACGGTGAGTTACTGTACCGAGAGCTAGTTTAGCTTAGCATCACCTCTCAGGCTGTGGTTCACTCCGACAGATGAGCAGGTTAATCAAGTGGGCTGTGAAGACCCTTAAAGGGGACATATGATGAAGAATCCACTTTGTGTTTCTGAACATATATTTGTGTAACCTGAGAGTCTACTGACCCACAACATGTGAAATAAACCATCCAGTCCTTTGTTTGTGGTCTGCATAAGTCTTACAACACAGAAGCTCTGTTTCTAATGTGCTCTCCTTGTGATGTCACAGTGGGATTCTGGTATAAATAAATCCCCACTCCACCTAGAGGAGGGCGATATGGGAAAAATATCATATCATGATTTTCTTCATTCTGATCTTAAGTTAAGATAAGTTAACTGTTGATCACGCCGTGATATCAGAACAGTTACATGTAACCTGGATGGAGTTGTTTTTGTGGACTACTTTTAAGTTTTGTTTTCACCGCGGCGGAGCAAAGGAGAGGGAGACGCGTCTGTGTCGGAGCGTAAACTGCAGCATGAGAGAATAAACAGTCCGGTTCTACGATCTCTCTGCTTTGTCAGATCGTCAGCACGTTAAAATGCTTCACGATCTAAGATGGTTATATCGCACACCACTAACAGAGCCACTGTGGGCTGTCTCTTTGATTTCCTTGTTTTGTTAGGCTGAAACAATAACCTGTAGTGCTCCGTCTGTCTTCCACAGACGAAGCCCAATCTGAGTCACTGAATGCAATCAGGTTCAGATCTTCCTCGCTTTTCTTAAAACACAGTTCATAGTCATTTGTGCCTTTGAGGTACCTGAACACATGCTCAGCAGCCACCAAGTCTTCTGCTTTTGGATTTGTTTGAGATAGTTTACTAACTGGTGCATGTCATGGCATAAATCAAACTGCCCACAATCTCACCATACTCTTTGGGATTAACAATCTCATTTTTGACATCTTCCAGTTGTTTTTGTTCACTTGGTGTATACCTTGGTTTACATTCTGACATTCCAAACCTTTCTAGCATCTTTTCGATGTAATGTTTCTGGTTCATTTTGATTTCTCCTTTCTTTTGCTCAAACTGTATGCCAAGGAAATATGATATTTCCCCCAAGTCTTTCATGTTGAATTTTGATTTCATAGTATCTTTGAATCTGTTCAACAGATCATTATCACTGGCTGCAATGATGAAGTCATCCACCCATATGATGACAAGAATGGTACCTGTACCTTCTGTCTGTTGTTTATAAACACAGTGATCATTTGGATTTCTTACAAACCCATTTTGCTCTAGATAATCATTTAGTACCAATTTCTCCCAGATTGTTTCAGGCCATAAAGAGATTTCTTTAGTTTGTATACTAGTTTTTCTTCAGTCCCTGATGTTACTCTGAAACCTTCTGGTTGTTCCAAGAAGAGTTCTTCCTGTATTGGGGCATGCAAATATGCCGTCTTAACATCCATCTGATGTATGATGAGGTCATTTTGAACCACTATCTGTATCAGCGCTCGAACTGCTGTAATGTTTGCTGTTTCATGATAGTCTATTCCTTCTGTCTGACTGTATCCTTTCTCTACATATCTAGCTTTAAATATTTTTCCATTCTCTGCATGTTCTTTGAGGGCATACCCATTTTCCTCCTACTGTATTTCTACCTTTAGGTAATGATGTCAGTTCAAATGTGTCGTTTTCTTTAAGTGAGTTGATCTCTTCTGTCATGGCGTGCTTCCATCGAAGCGCCTCTGGTGACTTCAGGGCTTCACTATAAGTTTGTGGAACTCCACATACTGCCCTGTAACAATAATCATCATCTTTACAGTTTGAAGTGTCATCTTCTCTCCTTGGATAGCCTTTGTTTTTCCTCCTCATCTGTATTCTCTTTAAGTTCTGATACTTCTGTATCATCTGTTTCTGCATGCTCCTTATTTTCATGTAATACCTGATTTTCTGTGCTATCTTCGTCCTGGGGCACATCAACATTGTTTTCACTGTCAGACTTTCTGTGTTCATATGTCTGTATTTCTGAGTCACATTTGTTTGTTTGTGTCTGTTGTTCAACACTGTTCTGTGTTTCTGTACCTTTTCCATTTCTGGGTTGTAAACCAGGTAAGCTGGACTGTTCTTACTGTATCCCACAGAGACGTGAAGCCAATAGCGATCTCTCTCTCTCTCTCTCTCTCTCTCTCTCTCTCTCATAGTAGGGGAGCGATATTTATACAGAATTTCACAGAGCATCATAAGGACTTCATTTCCTGTTTTTGGGACTTAGGACAGCACTCTCCCAGACAGCTGAGGTGTCTGATATATGGGACAAAAGTCAGTGCTGCTCCTTCTTACAATGTGTGAGACAACATCTGGAAAGTGTTTGTATCTGAGACCGGTATAGGGCCCCCCAAAGTGGAATGTATGCATTGGGGCCCTGTGTTGGAGGATTACCAAATATGGAAGTTGTATGGAGGGCTACTGTTCTGGGTCCCAAAAAGGAAACAGATGTGGTTCTGTGAAATTCTGTATTTAAATTTTAAACTTTACCCGGAGTTTCTCCGGCCAGACCCCTATTATATTATCCACAGAATATCTGAGTGAGCTGATGTCTGAACGCGGCCGAATATACTCCGGAGATTTTCAATTTCATCCAATAGAAAGAGAATGACATTTATATACAGTGACTGTCTAAAGTGTCTGCCCGCGACCTCTACGATCTCCGTGTACGTAATTAAACGTCTGCATTCTGTTTTCTGTTGGTCAGTATTGTTGAAGAAATGACTAAGACTTGACTCCACACAATAAGACTCAGTTGACTCAGATGGCTTACGTTGATGAAAGTTTAAACATCAGATGAATACTCCTGAGGAGACATGATTCAACATCACACTTCTGTACTCGTGTGTTGCTCAATCACATCTGCAGAACTTCTCGAAAGGCATGGCATATATCCTAAAAGATATTATCATTATCAGGGTCACATTGACCCACCTAGACTAAACTGTGACGTCTATAACACTGAAGCAGACAATAAGTCTACCAAACATCCAGCAGATATCAGGAAGAACAGTTGACACTCTCCAAGCTGTACTTGGTGTTTTAATAACAACTGAACTCTGTCAGGTCTGACTGACATTAGAGAACAGTGAATAAACACAATGACATCTGTACATTAGAATCTAAATAACTACAGAAATTCCACCACACTTTGGAGGACGGATGAACAAGTTATAATCACAGCCCTAGGATTATCTGCCTAACATTCATTTCTAGAATAATTAGATTCAAGAATAACCCCTGGTATAAGACTCTAGATTACCCCCCGGAGAGGGAATAGCTGTAACCTCTCCCCGTTAGGATGTTAGGTGTGTATGAGGTGTGTAGTAAAAGTCAGTAGAAGTGTGCCGTGGTGTGACTGCTCAAGCTTACCTTCCGAGGTTCATGGGGTCCTTAAGGGAGACTCCGGTCTTTGTGGTGTGAATAATTTCAGTCAGAGAAATGGTTTCAAAAAGTTTCCAAAAATGTATTTAAAAAACTTCAAATGATATTCCAAATGCAAATACAAAGGAGTAAAAGTAAAAATATAAAAATGTAAAAAGAAAAGCAAAACACAAAGACCAAAGTCTAAACCCAAGAGTGTAGATACGCAGAAACGCTATACGCCTATGAGCTTGTATGTGGTTTTGCTCAATGTGTGGCACACTTATCCTGACCTCACAGGTGCATAGACACAGCGGGTGCGTGTAAGTTTAACAGGAAATATAAAAGCAAAAAAAAAAAAAAGAGTTATGACTATAT
>NW_026870208.1:295267-362767 GCF_963584025.1 Labrus mixtus
TGTTCAGGGCGGGCTTATAACGACTAACCTGCGCACTGATGAGTGACAATAATTTCCCCCAATGAGCTCAACTGTGCTTCCTGAAGTAAATAACCCTGTTCAAATCCTCCCGTGACATTTCACAAAACCCCGATACTCTGATGGTTCTGCTGATGGTTCTGCTCTCCTGCAGACCTCGTCCTCCTTCACATTTAAATCTCATTTCTGACACAATGTTTTGGTCAGTTTGGAGCTACTAGAACCAGATGATGAACCTTACGTCTCCATGGTAACCAAACACTGACTCAACTCAAGTTACAGACTAACTGTGCTGGTTGGGTTTAGTGAGGAGTCTGAAGAGTCCACACCACGTTCAGGTTCTGATGTGAGGAAAGAGGAAAGAGGGCGAAGGAGGAGCGTCCAGAAACATGACCACACGGTGAACCTGATCCTCGAGACGAGGCGTGGAGACGAATCGAACGACTTCAACTTTGGATCATTAAGATTCCTTTTGGCTTTACAGGTTTCAGGGACGTTGTTTGTTGGTGTTTCACATTAAGACGTTCGTCTGTCTCTGTGTTCCAGGATACGACCTCTCACCTCGTCACCATGGAGACGTCAGCCGCACCAGGAAACACTTTGAGAATGCAGGTAAGTCAAAGTCTCATAGGACCGCCGGGGTTACAAAACAAAAAGATCAGAAATATACTGTCCTGCCCACCTCACCTTCCTCCTCCCTTACATCGATCCTTCCTCTCCTTCCCCTCCTCCTGTCCACCTCCTCTCTGCTCCTCCTCCTCCTCCTCCCTATCCCCTCTGCCCTCTTTCCCCTCTCTGTCTGATCTCTCCTCCTCCTCCTTCCCTTCCTTGCCTCCTTTACCTCCTCCTTCCCTGCCTGTCTTCCCTCACATCCTCCTCCTCCTCCTCGTCTCCTCCTCCTCCTCCTCCTCGTCTCCTCCTCCTTCCCCTCCTCGTCTCCTCCTCCTCCTCCTCCTCAGTGCGACAGCTCCTCTTCTTCCTCCTCCTCCTCTTCCTCCTCTTCCTCCTCTTCCTCTTCCTCCTCCTCGTCTCCTCAGTGCTGCAGCTGTGACAGCTCCTCCTCCTGTGTTTGGTGTGTGGACTGTAATGAAGCTCTGTGTGGAAGCTGTTTGTCGGCTCATCGCAGAGTGACCATCACCAGATCTCACCAGATCCTCGACAAGCCGCCTGCAGGTACGACAACGATCCACTGAGACTTCATTCAGACCAGTTCAAACCAGTTCAAACCAGTTCAAACATGTCAAAGAGGTTCCAGCAGCTCCTCTCAGCTCTCAAACATCCCACAATCTGATGAAACTTGATCAGCTCTGGTTCTTCTTTATATATTTATTATTAGTGTTAAACATGTTTCATATGATCACAGCTCCTTAGTCTGCTCTTATTAAAACTGTGTTCAATAATAAGACCGATAGGAGTGACCACGCCAGCACCAAGGCCGAGACCGGCTGTGCGGTTCACCTGGACTGTGGAAAAGAGAGAAAGACGAGTCCTCCACTTGGTATCACGAGAGAGGAGGACACAAAGTGCTGCGGCTTTTAAAAATCCCCTTGGAGTCTGCTGAGGTCAGCTGTGATGATCCTCCTGCAGACTGTCTGTTACGACTTCCTCTAGAGAGTCCAGTTTGATCGTCTCCATGGTTACAGAGAGGAGCATGGTTTCTCTTCCTTCTGGGTTTTCAGTTTGTAGTTGTTGAGTAATAATCTCTGAGTGAGTCTAGTTGCAGTCCTGCAGTTGGTGACCCTGAAAGATCCCCAGTCCTCGTCCGTGTCCTCCTCGGGTCTCTTAGCCCCCCCCGTCCTCAGATGTCCGCCATGGGTTCCTTAACACAAACGAGCAGAGAATAAGGCGTAAACGCAAACTGGTGCCTGGACACCGCTAACACACATACACCATCACTGCTCCTGGTGGCGTGATGTTAAACGCTCTTCTTGACCATCCTCTGTCATCTTTGTTTCTGTGACCAGGTGCAGTCAGGACTCCGCCCACAAAGTACTGCAAGCTCCACCCCTCTGAGCCGCTCAAACTCTTCTGCTTCACCTGTCACCATGTCACCTGCCGGGACTGTCAGCTCATCGATCACAAGAACCACAGGTACGTCTGCTCCAGGCTCCTCGCTCACACACACAGACGGTTACCATGGTTACACATCACACCAATAATAACTCCTTAAAGCCTCATAGAGCGACGCAGCAATAAGGTAGAAACAACTTCAAGAGATTTTAATGTTTTTTCTCTGCGACATCTGGACGCTCCCACGTGTGAATTCTGAAACTGTTTCACGTTTTACAAAAGGACACGTTGAGATTTATAATCCAAGAAAACAGTCGGAGGTTTAATGTCAAGGAGCCGACGCGATGATGACTTTCAGGTTAGCCGAACAAAAATACATCATGCAGGTAGCAGTCTGTAACATTTTCCTCCTATTCCTCCTCTCTCTCTTCCTCCTCCTCCTCCTCTCTCTCTTCCTCCGCCTCCTCCTCTCTCTTCCTCCTCTCTCTCTTCCTCCTCTCTCTCTTCCTCCGCCTCCTCCTCTCTCTCTTCTTCCTCCTCCTCCTCCTCTTCCTCTTCCTCCTCCTCTCTCTCCTCCTCTTCTTCCTCCTCCTCCTCTCTCTCTTCCTCCTCCTCCTCCTCTCAGGTATCAGTTTATCAGCGAGGCGTTGGACAAAATTAAGAAGCAGGTGGACCACTTGATTCAACCATTCAGAGTGCAGACTGACACGGTGAGGCGGAGCCTGCAGGACATGGAGACCAGGTACCAGCTGAGATCATTCCTCCTTAAATCAGAGAGCTGATCTCATTCCTCCTTAAATCAGAGAGCTGAGCTCATTCCTCCTTAAATCAGAGAGCTGAGCTCATTCCACCTTAAATCAGAGAGCTGAGATCATTCCTCCTTAAATCAGAGAGCTGAGCTCATTCCACCTTAAATCAGAGAGCTGAGCTCATTCCACCTTAAATCAGAGAGCTGAGCTCATTCCTCCTTAAATCAGAGAGCTGAGATCATTCCTCCTTAAATCAGAGAGCTGATCTCATTCCTCCTTAAATCAGAGAGCTGATCTCATTCCTCCTTAAATCAGAGAGCTGAGATCATTCCTCCTTAAATCAGAGAGCTGATCTCATTCCACCTTAAATCAGAGAGCTGATCTCATTCCACCTTAAATCAGAGAGCTGATCTCATTCCACCTTAAATCAGAGAGCTGCGATCATTCCTCCTTAAATCAGAGAGCTGAGCTCATTCCTAATTAAATCAGAGAGCTGATCTCATTCCACCTTAAATCAGAGAGCTGATCTCATTCCTCCTTAAATCAGAGAGCTGAGCTCATTCCACCTTAAATCAGAGAGCTGATCTCATTCCTCCTTAAATCAGAGAGCTGATCTCATTCCACCTTAAATCAGAGAGCTGATCTCATTCCTCCTTAAATCAGAGAGCTGATCTCATTCCACCTTAAATCAGAGAGCTGATCTCATTCCTCCTTAAATCAGAGAGCTCATCTCATTCCACCTTAAATCAGAGAGCTGATCTCATTCCACCTTAAATCAGAGAGCTGATCTCATTCCTCCTTAAATCAGAGAGCTGATCTCATTCCACCTTAAATCAGAGAGCTGATCTCATTCCACCTTAAATCAGAGAGCTGAGATCATTCCTCCTTAAATCAGAGAGCTGATCTCATTCCACCTTAAATCAGAGAGCTGAGATCATTCCTCCTTAAATCAGAGAGCTGAGATCATTCCTCCTTAAATCAGAGAGCTGAGCTCATATCTAATTAAATCAGAGAGCTGATCTCATTCCTCCTTAAATCAGAGAGCTGAGCTCATTCCTAATTAAATCAGAGAGCTGATCTCATTCCACCTTAAATCAGAGAGCTGATCTCATTCCTCCTTAAATCAGAGAGCTGAGCTCATTCCACCTTAAATCAGAGAGCTGATCTCATTCCTCCTTAAATCAGAGAGCTGATCTCATTCCACCTTAAATCAGAGAGCTGATCTCATTCCTCCTTAAATCAGAGAGCTGAGATCATTCCTCCTTAAATCAGAGAGCTGAGCTCATTCCTAATTAAATCAGAGAGCTGATCTCATTCCACCTTAAATCAGAGAGCTGATCTCATTCCACCTTAAATCAGAGAGCTGAGCTCATTCCACCTTAAATCAGAGAGCTGAGCTCATTCCACCTTAAATCAGAGAGCTGAGCTCATTCCACCTTAAATCAGAGAGCTGATCTCATTCCACCTTAAATCAGAGAGCTGATCTCATTCCTCCTTAAATCAGAGAGCTGATCTCATTCCACCTTAAATCAGAGAGCTGAGCTCATTCCTAATTAAATCAGAGAGCTGATCTCATTCCTCCTTAAATCAGAGAGCTGATCTCATTCCTCCTTAAATCAGAGAGCTGATCTCATTCCTCCTTAAATCAGAGAGCTGATCTCATTCCACCTTAAATCAGAGAGCTGATCTCATTCCACCTTCAATCAGAGAGCTGATCTCATTCCACCTTCAATCAGAGAGCTGATCTCTCTCGTTGTGTTTCAGGCTGCGGGACATCTCAGAGAGCGAGGCTCAGCTGGAGGCGGAGCTGAGTCAGGCTCACATCATCCTGACTCAGCACATGAAGAACCGGACTCAGGAGATCCTGACTAAGGTCAAGGTAAGAGGTCCAGGACTTTATTAGTCCAGTCTGTTATTGTTACATCACAGGGTCAGACGGGTCAGAGAGCTGATCTCATTCCACCTTAAATCAGAGAGCTGAGCTCATTCCTCCTTAAATCAGAGAGCTGATCTCATTCCACCTTAAATCAGAGAGCTGATCTCATTCCACCTTAAATCAGAGAGCTGAGATCATTCCTCCTTAAATCAGAGAGCTGATCTCATTCCACCTTAAATCAGAGAGCTGATCTCATTCCACCTTAAATCAGAGAGCTGAGATCATTCCTCCTTAAATCAGAGAGCTGAGCTCATTCCTAATTAAATCAGAGAGCTTATCTCATTCCTCCTTAAATCAGAGAGCTGAGCTCATTCCTCCTTAAATCAGAGAGCTGATCTCATTCCTAATTAAATCAGAGAGCTGATCTCATTCCTCCTTAAATCAGAGAGCTGATCTCATTCCTCCTTAAATCAGAGAGCTGATCTCATTCCTCCTTAAATCAGAGAGCTGATCTCATTCCTAATTAAATCAGAGAGCTGATCTCATTCCTCCTTAAATCAGAGAGCTGATCTCATTCCACCTTAAATCAGAGAGCTGATCTCATTCCTCCTTTAAATCAGAGAGCTGATCTCATTCCTCCTTAAATCAGAGAGCTGATCTCATTCCTCCTTAAATCAGAGAGCTGAGCTCATTCCTAATTAAATCAGAGAGCTGATCTCATTCCTCCTTAAATCAGAGAGCTGATCTCATTCCTCCTTAAATCAGAGAGCTGATCTCATTCCTCCTTAAATCAGAGAGCTGAGCTCATTCCTAATTAAATCAGTCTGACCCTGCATCACCTTGGCAATGGACTCCCCTCTGTAACGCCTCTGAAGACGGAATCAATATAACGGACGAAGTATTGTATTCTAAACATCAGATTTTGACTTTAAAAAGATGATTATAATACATTCAATGTGACAGTTACAAATATCTAGATGAAGAAAGACATAAATGTTCATTTGATGCAGAATTGAACGCTGTGTTTTAATCAGTCCTTCAGCAGTATTTTCCACAGATGGTCAATTTTTATGACTTTGCAGAGACTGGTTTCGGTCACAGTTCGTGTCTTTGGGGTCAATTCGTAGATAGCAGAGTGTTCTGTTTCTGCTCGGTTGTTTATTCCAGGTGTTGTAAAAGTTCATAATATCCTGTCTGAGAGGGAGACTTAAATCATTGATCAGTTCCTTTGTTTCTTGGTAAAAAGTAAACGAGATGTTAATCCACATTCCTGAGTCCTGCAGAGAGAGAGGTTGTAAAACGTGGCTGCTAATATCAGATGCACAGGTCTCACCTGAGTGTTTCCTGAGTGTTACCTGAGTGTTACCTGAGTGTTACCTGAGTGTTTCCTGAGTGTTACCTGAGTGTTACCTGAGTGTTACCTGAGTGTTACCTGAGTGTTTCCTGAGTGTTACCTGAGTGTTACCTGAGTGTTACCTGAGTGTTTCCTGAGTGTTACCTGAGTGTTACCTGAGTGTTTCCTGAGTGTTACCTGAGTGTTTCCTGAGTGTTTCCTGAGTGTTACCTGAGTGTTACCTGAGTGTTTCCTGAGTGTTACCTGAGTGTTACCTGAGTGTTTCCTGAGTGTTACCTGAGTGTTTCCTGAGTGTTACCTGAGTGTTACCTGAGTGTTACCTGAGTGTTTCCTGAGTGTTACCTGAGTGTTTCCTGAGTGTTACCTGAGTGTTACCTGAGTGTTACCTGAGTGTTTCCTGAGTGTTACCTGAGTGTTTCCTGAGTGTTTCCTGAGTGTTACCTGAGTGTTTCCTGAGTGTTTCCTGAGTGTTACCTGAGTGTTTCCTGAGTGTTACCTGAGTGTTACCTGAGTGTTTCCTGAGTGTTTCCTGAGTGTTACCTGAGTGTTACCTGAGTGTTTCCTGAGTGTTTCCTGAGTGTTACCTGAGTGTTACCTGAGTGTTTCCTGAGTGTTACCTGAGTGTTTCCTGAGTGTTTCCTGAGTGTTACCTGAGTGTTACCTGAGTGTTTCCTGAGTGTTACCTGAGTGTTACCTGAGTGTTTCCTGAGTGTTTCCTGAGTGTTTCCTGAGTGTTACCTGAGTGTTTCCTGAGTGTTACCTGAGTGTTTCCTGATTGTTACCTGAGTGTTTCCTGAGTGTTACCTGAGTGTTTCCTGAGTGTTTCCTGAGTGTTACCTGAGTGTTACCTGAGTGTTTCCTGAGTGTTTCCTGAGTGTTTCCTGAGTGTTACCTGAGTGTTACCTGAGTGTTTCCTGAGTGTTTCCTGAGTGTTACCTGAGTGTTTCCTGAGTGTTACCTGAGTGTTTCCTGAGTGTTTCCTGAGTGTTACCTGAGTGTTTCCTGAGTGTTTCCTGAGTGTTACCTGAGTGTTACCTGAGTGTTTCCTGAGTGTTACCTGAGGCTCTGTTCTCCTGACAGAACATCGAGGTCCTCATGTGTATGAGGTGTGACCCCCCCCCACACAGGGCAGACTCTCCTCATGCAGAGCAAATGTTCCCGTCACAGTGGGGGTGTTCACTCCTGCTTTTAACATCCGACACTTCTGATTGGGTTAGAGTGGACCGCTCCGAGCACCTGTGTCTTCAGCAACATTACTGAGGGCGAGATCACACTAGCAGAGTTGTCCCGTACCGTGCTTAATGCTGCATTCAGGTGCTGCTCGGGTGATCCAAGTTTCCGAGTTTGGAAGTCGTTCTTCCGACTTCAGGTCAGAAAGTAGGAATCAACAACAAAAAACAGCGTTGATGCTACGTAGAAGAAGATCAGTGAAATGTCACTGTTTAAAGTGATATATCACTGATAAGGCGCTGGTGGCGTCCCATGGATGGAGGCTGTAGTCCTCCAAGTGGGTGGCCCAGGTTCAGATCTGACCCTTTCCTGCATGTCGTTCCCTACTCTCTCTCTCTCTCTCCCATTTCTGACTCTATCCACTGTCCTATCTCTACAATGAAGGCACAAAAATAAATCTTATATCTTATATTATTATTATATATATAAAAAAAGAAAAGTTATATTTGAGCTCATTGTGTGTTGTGTCTCCTCATTGTGTGTTGTGTCTCCTCATTGTGTGTTGTGTCTCCTCATTGTGTGTTGTTTGTGTGCTTGAGCAGGAGGTGAGTGAGCAGGAGAGCCAGCAGATCAGAGTGAGGATGATGAAGCTGAAGCTGATGCAGCAGCATCGACAGACACTTTTGGCTGAAGCAGAAGCAGCCAAAAACAGAGACCTGTCCCAGCTGCTTCACTTTTCCGCTCAGGTAAGCATCACACCTGCAGTGTTGTATGGATCCCTGCAGGGCTCAGGTAAAGAAATATAAAATATTTCAATGTCAACATGCAAACATTCAATGTTTGTGAATCCATTCCCATGAGATACAAACCGTATGCATGCATTAGCATTCTGCTGGCTTGCTTACCTGATTTACAAACAGCTTTTTCTGTCTTACCTGGGCTCAGGAGCGTTGCAGTAAAATTAACGTGTTCCTAAAGAAGATTCCACGAGTAGGTCATCACAAGGTCACATGAGCGACAGGTACTCAAGTACTAAAACCCAAGATGCAATGCATTGATAAGAGAAGACCAAGCAGCAACCTCCAGTGTTTAAAAATGAAGCCGATGCTGAAGTGTAAAATCCTGCAGTTCCTGGAGTGTCCACTAGAGGCTGAAGTGTAAAATCATGCAGTTCCTGGAGTGTCCACTAGAGGCTGGCTGCAGAAGCACAGGAAGTCACATACACACCCATTCTAAAAAGTCTGTTTTTACAGCAGAGATTAACATGTTTACAGCCTGGTTCAAAAAAACAAATAGGTGTGATTAGCTCATGTCTCGATGGACACACACTGTACGGGGGGTGAATGTTTTGATGACTCATCAGTTTTGATTTGATGAAGGATAAGAGTTATTCACAATAAGGCGTGTAGCTGACCTGATTGACAGGTGGGCGCGGTGTAACGGTTTGTCAGGAGGTTTAAAACCCGCCTCAGCTCCAGCTCTCAGCCTGTCGTTAGGTTGACTGAAAGTTAGACTGAGACAGCATTTCCAGCATGGAGACCGCCATCGATGGGACTCCAGCGCCCCCTGCAGGAACAGACGGGTGACGCCACTCAGACTTCAAACATTCATAATTACAGTTTGTGGTAAAATTGCACAAAAGAACAAAAAGGGACCTACGACAACCTTGATCCCTCCCCCCTAAAATATCACACAGTAAGATTGATGCTACAAACCAGACTTTTGACCTTGATTTGATTTTAGTTCAAATCCAACGACATCAATACCTGTTTTGATACCATGGCAACAGAAATTGCAGTTAACTTCTGCATATTTGTGCAATTTAGACAGCGCTCTCTCTTTTCTCTCGCATCAGCGCCGAGTTTAAAATATGGAGGAAGATCGAAAGTTTTTTTTAAATTATCTATAAAATCACAAAGATCATAACATTTAAAACTTTAGACAACAAAAAAACATCAGACTATCCAACAACCTTATTCTGCTGTGGGTTAAACAGACTCTTCGTGACCATGTCCGTCTCCTCTCTGCAGGTTCAGTTTCTGACAAGAAAGCTCCCTGTTCATGACTTGTACCCTCCTCAGAACATGGTTCACCTGAAGGTCATCACCGACAAACCGTCTCTGGAGGCCATTTTGAACTTTGGTAGGTCAAAGTGATGTTACATTTCCATGATGGTCAGTTGTTACAAAAACTAAATGATAAAAACAGAGGTGACTGAAGTGCACGCGTTGATGGACGTCTCTTGTAAAATATGAACCTTCTGAAGTCGTTGTTTATCACTTTTCTGCTTGTTGTCGATGTTTTTCTTTGAGAAGTTTCATGTTTGTTTTTCCAGGTAAACTTCAAGTTGGATCGGTCCCGTTTTCTGTCAATCCACCTCCCCCTAAGAACACATACGACCCGGCTCAGTCGTCAGCTCCAATTTCATGCTCCCTCCCCACCTCCCTCCGCTGCTCATCCTCAGCCAGACCTTCTACCTCCACGGTCCCGGTCCTGGTTCCGGCTCAGACCGCGGGCACAAACGTAAAACAGTTGATGTCTAAAAGTCAACCCCAGCCTGTGGGTACACCCTTAGTCCTACAGCCTGCCCCCTCAGCCAGCAATGTCCTCGCAGTAGTTTTGAACCAGAAGACCGCCCCCCCTCAGAACCAGCCCGCCTTGGTCCAGCTGGCCGCCGCTCTGGCTGCGTACCAGATGTCAGGCATGACGGTTCCCTTCAGCGCACCTCAGCTGCCTTTGCTGCTCAATCAGAATTTGTCTTACGCCCAGCCTGGATTAGCTTGGTCCAGTAAACGAGAGACAAGTAACCACACTGCAGTAAATAAGCAGAACCTCGGCAGTAATCAAATACTCTTTGTAAGGACTACAGGGACCACTGCTGGGCCAAGTCACAGTGCGCCACAACAACAAACACCACGCCACGTACCATCGCTGGCACACCATCCATTGCAAGACCAACATCCTTTACTGAACCAAAAACTAACACAACAGAACCAGCCATTGCCAGTCCACAAACAAACACCAGACCACCAACCATTGCCATTCCACAAACAAACACCAGACCACCAACCATTGCCAATCAACAAACAAACACCAGACCACCAATCATTGCCAGTCCACAAACAAACACCAGACCACCAACCATTGCCATTCCACAAACAAACACCAGACCACCAACCATTGCCAGTCAACAAACAAACACCAGACCACCAACCATTGCCAGTCCACAAACAAACACCAGACCACCAACCATTGCCAGTCCACAAACAAACACCAGACCACCAACCATTGCCAGTCAACAAACAAACACCAGACCACCAACCATTGCCAGTCCACAAACAAACACCAGACCACCAACCATTGCCAGTCCACAAACAAACACCAGACCACCAACCATTGCCAAACCACAAACAAACACCAGACCACCAACCATTGCCAGTCCACAAACAAACACCAGACCACCAACTATTGCCAGTCCACAAACAAACACCAGACCACCAACCATTGCCAGTCCACAAACAAACAGAAGACTGGGATTCACTGCCAGTCCGCAAACTAAAGACAGACAAGCACATATTGTTAGGCAACACATCATTTAAACAGCTTGTAATGCAAGACCCCAAACAAACTGAAGTCCCCCAGCCAAGCCAAGAAAACCACTTATTTTGGGACCACAAACAAACACCAGGAAACCAATCGTGGCAACAACAGAAACAATCACCAAACCCTGAACCGTTGCAGGGAACTGTACCGATGCGAGTCCTCACATCAACACCACTCAAACACATGCTGCTACTAGTTCCCAAACAATCACAAGATGAACCACCATCGCTGGAAATTCAACCGTCGACAGTCCCCAAACAATCACAAGATGACCTACCATCGCTGGAAATTCAACCGTCGGCAGTCCCCAAACAATCACAAGATGACCTACCATCGCTGGAAATTCAACCGTCGGCAGTCTCCAAACAATCACAAGATAACCTACCATCGCTGGAAATTCAACCGTCGGCAGTCTCCAAACAATCACAAGATGACCTACCATCGCTGGAAATTCAACCGTCGGCAGTCTCCAAACAATCACAAGATGACCTACCATCGCTGGAAATTCAACCGTCGCAAGTCCACAAACAATCACAAGATAACCTACCATCGCTAGAAGTTCAACCATCGGCAGTCCCCAAACAATCACAAGATGACCTACCATCGCTGGAAATTCAACCGTCGACAGTCCCCAAACAATCACAAGATGACCTACCATCGCTGGAAATTCAACCGTTGCAAGTCCACAAACAATCACAAGATGACCTACCATCACTAGAAGTTCAACCATCGGCAGTCCACAAACAATCACAAGATGACCTACCATCGCTAGAAGTTCAACCATCGGCAGTCCCCAAACAATCACAAGATGACCTACCATCGCTGGAAATTCAACCGTCGACAGTCCCCAAACAATCACAAGATGACCTACCATCGCTGGAAATTCAACCGTTGCAAGTCCACAAACAATCACAAGATGACCTACCATCGCTGGAAATTCAACCGTTGCAAGTCCACAAACAATCACAAGATGACCTACCATCACTAGAAGTTCAACCATCGGCAGTCCACAAACAATCACAAGATGACCTACCATCGCTAGAAGTTCAACCATCGGCAGTCCCCAAACAATCACAAGATGACCTACCATCGCTGGAAATTCAACCGTCGACAGTCCCCAAACAATCACAAGATGACCTACCATCGCTGGAAATTCAACCGTTGCAAGTCCACAAACAATCACAAGATGACATACCATCGCTGGAAATTCAACCGTTGCAAGTCCACAAACAATCACAAGATGACCTACCATCACTAGAAGTTCAACCATCGGCAGTCCACAAACAATCACAAGATGACCTACCATCGCTAGAAGTTCAACCATCGGCAGTCCCCAAACAATCACAAGATGACCTACCATCGCTGGAAATTCAACCATCGGCAGATCAAAAACAATTACCAGACCGACAACCGTTTCTGGCACACCAAACGTCACCAGTCCTCAGTCAGTCCACAGACATCCAGTCATTGCCAGACAGCAAACAAACACCTCAACATCAACCACTGGAGGATAAACCCTCTCCTGATATCAGCCCCTGCTCCTCCTCTGAGAAACCCTATCAGCCCAGTGTTGTGGTGAAGGCGGTGGCAGACTCTGCCTGTGACAGCAGCGTGCAGCAGGTGACGCCGAGGCATCAGGAGCCTGCAGAGAACGAGCCCACCTCCACCGTGTCTGAAGACCCAGAGCCTTCAGAGAAACCCTCGACACCAGAAGTATTGGACAGTGACACTGAGGAGCCGAGCTCTGAGATTGGAAGCCAGGACTTCAAACTGAGCCTATGGCAGCCCAGAGTTTCTCTGGACCGACTGCCTCTCGCTCTGCCCGAACCTGGGGGTCCCCTTCCCAGCTTTCTTCTGGTCCCTGGCGATGCTGAAGATGAGTTTTATCTGGAAGAACTGAGCGAAGACTCTGAGGTAGGTCGTCCATGAATCATCACATTTAAAGATTATTTTTGTAGTTCATTATCTGACAACGCAGGATGACACAATGATTTGTAGCTAACGTGACATTTCTCTGCTTGGGTTACAGTCGCATGATGATGACATCACAGATGACGACTCAAAGCCACAGTCGCACGATGATGACATCAAAGATGACGACTCAAAACCACAGTCGCACGATGATGACATCACAGATGACGAATCAAAGCCACTGTCGCACGATGATGTCACAGATGACGACTTAAAGCCACAGTCGCATGATGATGACGTCACAGTTTGCTACACAGAGCCGCTGTCCCCAGACTCTCCTCCGACCCTGCAGACCGTCAGCTGCTCTGCCTGCGGATCGGCCAACGGATCAATCATCTGCTCGGCGTGCGGTCGAGGATACCACCGAGACTGTCACGTTCCCACCGTCGGATGTGACATCTGGTGAGAATCAACACACAGTTATTCATTTATTAAATGATCCGCCTCCACAAGAATCTTTATTTACAGAATCTATTTAAAATAGTAGAATCTGAATCCCGAACCTGGATTTTATTTGAAAAATGTTCTGACCAGTCAGGTACCAGCAGGCTTTGACAAGGAAAAAAACAACCAAAAAACAAAACGAAAACGACGAGGACAGTACAAAGAAGTAATGTTGGGGGGGGGCGGGGGTATGGGGGTTAGTGGTTGTAGGCAGTGTTGGAGGTGAGTTTTTAGGGATTTCTTGAAGGAGATGAGTGAGGGGGGGGTCTCTGATGTTTTTAGGGAGTGAGTTCCAGACGGTGGGAGCGGCAATGGAGAAAGCCCTGTCCCCCCAGGACATCAGTTGGTCCTGCAGGGGGGGGACAGGAGGTTTGCATCCGCAGACCTGAGAGTGCGGGTGGAGGAGCTCAGACAGGAAGGGGGAGGAGCCAGGTTGTGGAGGGCTTTGTAGGTGATGATGAGGAGTTTTGAAGTTGATACGCTGGGGGATGGGGAGCCAGTGGAGGTCATGAAGAACAGGGTTGATGTGGTCTCTGGTACGGGAGTGTGTGAGGAGACGAGCAGCAGAGTTCTGAATGTATGGAAGTTTCTTCAGTGAGTGTGATGGTGATCTGTAGAGGAGACTGTTGCAGAAGTCTAATCTGGAGGTGATGAAAGTGTAGGTGAGGGTCTCGGCAGCTGAAAATGAGAGGGATGGGCGGAGGCGGGCAATGTTTCTGAGGTGGTAAAAGGCTGTTTTGGCACCAAGGTTACGGATGTGGGGGGAAGGGAGCACTGTAGAGCCATCAGTGGTTAGGGAGAAGTTGTTGGTGGATCTGATGATGGATTTGGAGCCGATGATGATGACTTCTGATTTGTCGCAGTTGAGTTTGAGAAAGTTGGTTTGAAGCCAGGATTTTATTTCTGTGATACAGTCAGTGAGGATCGAGTGAGTGATGGCTGTGGTGGCGATGTGGAGCTGGATGTCGTCAGCAAAGCAGTGAAACTGGAGTCCATGGCTCCGGATGATGTGGCCAAGGGGGAGCATGTACATGATGAAGAGGAGGGGACCTAGTACAGAACCTTGGGGAACACCTTGGGAGAAAGGAACAGTGGGGGATTTGCAGTGGTTTATGCTGATGAACTGGTATCTGTTGATGACATCATCGATCAGTTTGTTTCTCAGGTTCAGACGTCTGAAGGGATCCAGAGTTTGGCCTCTGTGTGACTTATTATTTACAGTTAAACTGAGACTCGCAGGAAACTGATGAACGGGCGCCGCTCTGAGAGACGTTTATTCAGCAGACGTATCCGAAAGGGATGGTTTTTGCTTTTGATCTGAACACTGTCGCTGCTCACATTGAATACTGGACTGTAAACCAAACAGTGCACTGAGAAAGGGAGTCTCTCATTTTATATTAGCGATGCATCGGGTCAACTTCGGTATCGGACGATATCGTCACTGACGTCGGCAAATAATGTGGCATTAGCCGACGTCAGTGGAAGATCTTTAATTGTTGTTCCAAGTCAATTTAATTCTGACATCTAGAACACATAACGACTGATCAGAGACGAGGTCACCTGTTGGACAAACTCAAACATGAGAGAACATGTTGCATTCTGGGAGTCTGACACCAAAAGAAGTCCTGAAACAATCACCCTGATTTCCCCAATCGGTGCATCTCTACTTTATTTATATTTCCCGTTTCAGGAATAGAGAGTCAAAGTGCTTTACAAAGAGACGGAAACCAAAAACCATCAACTGTATATCTACTCTCCGCTGGATAGACCCCTGAGACCCTCTCCGGGGTCCTGAGAGTTTGAAACGGTGTGTCTGACTGTCGCTCCTCTTCTTTGTCTCTCAGGATGGAGTGGACCTGTTCACTGTGTCAGGACCTGAGTGACCCCTCAGACCCCTCAGACCCCCACAGATGGGACAGACCACAGAGAGCTGAGAATCTCAGTCTGCAGGACCAGAAGGTCAGAGCCCTCCCACCACACACACACACACACACACACACACACACACACACACACACACACACACACACACACACTAGAGATATGTGAAAACATGTTGACCTGATCTTATAAAAACACGTCAGTGTTTTGACTCTCTGATGACGTCTCCCTGTTTCCTCCTTTCTGGTGTTTTTTTCTCTCTCCTGATTCGTCGTTGTGACATCGGTGTTGATCTTGTGTGTTGTGTTCTTTTCACAGAGGTGTGAGTGTCTGCTGCTCTACCTGAAGGTCGAAGGCTGCTCTTTACTTTCTAAGGTCAGTGCATCTTTTGATGACAGAAATGACAGAATGATCGACATGTTCCACATAAATAAATCATAAAGTCTGTCCTGTGTAAATGTGTCTCTGAGTCATGACTGTCTACAATGAGGGAGAAGCTCGAGTCCCGCTGGCTGTGTTGTTGTCAGAGCCGTGTTTACATGGACGGGACGGCCGGCTCCTCCCCTTGTGTATAAAAGCTGTTTTAGTCAAGAACTAGAGAGAAGAACATACTCACTGATTATTTGGATGTTAGTAAGAGTTTTTAGATCACGCTCATTCTGTGTCAGTTTACATGAAATGCGAAGCTACGAGCTAACTAAAGAGTGCTAACATTAGCATGCTAACACAACAATGTGAAGTTACGAGCTAACTAAAGAGCACTATAGCATGCTAACACAACAATGTGAAACTACGAACTAACTAAAGAGCGCTAACATTAGCATGCTAACACAACAATGTGAAGCTACGAGCTAACTAAAGAGCGCTAACATTAGCATGCTAACACAACAATGTGAAGCTACGACCTAACTAAAGAGCGCTAACATTAGCATGCTAACACAACAACGTGAAGCTACGAACTAACTAAATAGCGCTAACATTAGCATGCTAACACAACAATGTGAAGCTACGAGCTAACTGAAGAGCGCTAACATTAGCATGCTAACACAACAATGTGAAGCTACGAGCTAACTGAAGAGCGCTAACATTAGCATGCTAACACAACAATGTGAAGCTACGAGCTAACTGAAGAGCGCTAACATTAGCATGCTAACACAACAACGTGAAGCTACGAGCTAACTGAAGAGCGCTAACATTAGCATGCTAACACAACAACGTGAAGCTACGAGCTAACTGAAGAGCGCTAACATTAGCATGCTAACACAACAATGTGAAGCTACGAGCTAACTGAAGAGCGCTAACATCAGCATGCTAACACAACAATGTGAAGCTACGAGCTAACTGAAGAGCGCTAACATCAGCATGCTAACACAACAATGTGAAGCTACGAGCTAACTGAAGAGCGCTAACATCAGCATGCTAACACAACAATGTGAAGCTACGAGCTAACTAAAGAGCGCTAACATCAGCATGCTAACACATCAATGTAGGACCCAGGTGAATGCAGCTCGACTTGTACTTCCTCCAGCAGGTGACGCTGTAACTGTCTGATGTGTGTGTTGTTTATGTTTCAGATGGATTGGGTTTGGTCTCGTCTGAAGACGATGTCGGAGCGCCTGACTCGGCGGCGCCACCCGGAGTACAAGGCGTCTGCAGAGCTGATCTACGACGTCTGGAGGCTCTTACAAGACGCAGCACGGGTACGAACAACGGCAACGTCAAAGGTCATGATCACATCATAAACGATCTTTTACAAACGATCTGATGTTTTTCAAATGAATCAGCTGATCGATGTCGTGCTTCCTGTTGTCTCGTTTCCAGGACGACGACAGCGTAAACGCACTGATGGAGAGTTTCAAGAACAAGGTGACGGAAGCTTTCAGCTCCGATCTTAATAGTCCGAGGCACCGCGCACACACCCAGCACGCTGTGATGTCACAGACGGAGCAGGTGTCTGAGGGGTCAGAGGTCATTGAAGTGGTCGACGATGAGTGTGAGCTGAAGAACGCGAGGAAGAGGCTCGGGGATTTCTCCGACCTGAATGAAGTCAAGAAGAGGAAGACGGACAACATGACTTTACCACCTTCAAGGTCACCATGGTAGGACCTCTGACCCCGCCCACAAACGCCATCCAGTGGCTTCATCAGCTGAGGCATTCTGGGAGTTGAAGTTCAGTCAGTGTTAAACCTTTGACAGGAGAGACGAGACTTTTTAAACGTCACAGTTTGATGTTTGCAGGTCATTCAAAAACGTTTGTTTTTTTATCAGCTGATGCACAAAGTTTATCAACAAAGATTCAGCCGACGCTCGCCAGCCAACGCTCGCCAGCCAACACTCGCCAGCCGACGCTCGCCAGCTGAGTCATCAGACTCACACGTGCATGTTTGTTTTTCATATGAACATTTCTTTTTGTACTTGAATAATTTTGTGTAATAAACAACCTGTTGTCATACCTGTCGCCCCACCTGTGCGCTCTGTCCGTGGTCGTGGCGTGCTGAGCTACTTTGCTCGGCCCTCCAGGAGGCGTTGTGTCTCCCCCAGAATCTTAACATTCAATATGATTCTAGTAAAAATCCAACCATATCCATACCTGTTTGATACCTCGGCAGCAGAAGTCCTAGACGCCGATACAGGGGCACTTCCTGTTTATAACAACTTCCTGTTTATATTTAAACTTTGTCTGCAGTCTTTGGTGATCCAGTGTTGGACCTATTGGAACTTTTGTTTTCGTTGCCATGGTAACAAACAGCTCTGAAGGACAAAAACAGAAAGCACAAACATAACATCATGTTTATAGAAAAGAGCTTAACAGCTGCAGAGAGACCCCCCCCCCCCCACACACACACACACACACACACACACACACACCTGTGGGTCTGTCAGGTTAGGAAAACGGCGACTGAACAAAGATTTTCTGAGTATTTGTTCTATGTCCTGACAGCAGGGGGCAGCAGAGCTGTGTGCCTGTGTGTGTTTCTGTGTGCCTGTGTGTGTTTCTGTGTGTGTGTGTGTGTGTGTGTGTGTGTGAGACGTGATGGACAGACGCAGGTGGAGAGGAAGAGAAAGAAAAGTCTGTGGCGTCTCGAGCTGATTGGACGACAGAAAAGATGTAACAGGACATTTAGCGCCATGACAACGACTGAAACAAGTCAGCGACGGAGAGTCACCATCAGGTCAGCGTTAAAATGTGTTGGACAAAACCTGCAGAACTTACGACTCGACCACCAGATGGACTTTTTCGTTTACTGCTAACAAGCTAACGTTAGCATGCTAAGAGGCTTAAATAAAAATATATTTATAAACGTGTGGATGAAACTCGAGTCTTTTGTTCATTCTGTCACGAACCATAGACGACATATAAAGATGGATGGAGCGTCAGCCGTCTGGGAGTGAAGCCAAAACATGTAGAGCTCCCCCTGCTGACTGGCGGCAGTATAGATCATAAGCTCCGCCTCCTCCATGTTAACAGATGGGACATGAGTCAAACTAAAATCAAAACGCATGTCAGATAAATGTTTCTCAAACGTGGTTTCGTCGTTACGGTTCGTTGTTCTCAAACGTTTTTTCTGTCTAATTAGTTAATAGATGAAATAAAAAATCCTGATTGACAGCTCTGTTGACCAATGAGGCTCCTGCGTTGCTGTGTGCTCGGGATAAAACGAGTAGAGGAGGAACGGCGAGAGGAAATGTAACTCAAGAGTCATCACAGTGTCTGCTTCTATGTGTTCTGGACTGAACCCACCTGAGCGACCTTTGACCTTTTAGCAGGAAGTTTCATGTGTTTTTTAAGGTAGAGGAAGGGGCGGGATGTCAGTGCTGCAGCTCCATCAGCTGATCCTGAGTGCAGATGTTAGCGCCCGTCAGAGGGATAGAGATATGGTCCCCCTACCCTAAAGGCCACTCGGCTGAAACAGGGTGTTTGGGACCCGCTGGTCCATGAAACAAACACAGAGACGCTGCAGAGTCCACAAAGCTTTATTTGAGCAGAGGAGAGAAGCACAGTTTAGAGTTACAGAGCCACACAAACAGCTTCATTTGTGAATGAAAATAAATGAACGTCCTGATTTCTAACTTGAGTTTAAACCGTTACTCTTCAAGTCTATTGAAACCTCAGATGAAGTCAAACACTCTGAATGGAGAATCATCTGAATCGTTCTAAAACCTGCAACCCAAACCTTCATCACCAAGCTTTATTTAACCTGACTGTATGAACGCCGCTCTGTGTGACGGACAGAAAGAGAACCTTTGAAAACAGCTTCAGACAAACAGCAGGAAAAAAAAGACAAAAGAATATCTCATGGACGTTTCTCTCAATGTTTTGAGCTCTGTGGTGAAAACTCGATAATGAAGCTCTGTTTCCTTCATCTAATTTGGCATTTGGTAGCTGCTTGTCAATCACAGGAAGCCCCGCCTCTAACCCATCCCCCTCTTTCTGGTCTCTTTGACTTTAATTGGGCAAGAATTTCCTGAATCAACATCATTGCCTTCCCTAATCTTAAAATCAGAAGTGACCATATTTGGACAAGAGGGCAGGCCTTGCTCCTCCACAGCTCCGCCCTCTTGTCCAAATATGGTCACTTCCTGAGACAAAATACTGAAACCATTAACAGTCATCTCCTCAGAGCATCTTTAAATACAACCAAACCCTTAACAAGACTTTTTTTCAAGTTGTCAAGGCAGCAGATGGTCAATCACAGGTAGCCCCGCCCCTAACTCCTCCTGGTCTCTAGTCTTAATGGGACCATGATTTACTAAATGAACATCACACTGTGTTGAAGAATAATTTAAACCACAGATTGAGATCATAAATTTATTAGGGAAATGTTTGCTGACAAGTAAGAGCTTTTATCATAGACCTCTATAGAATCGGAGGTGTCGCCCCCTGCTGGACGTTAGAATGAACACAGTTTTAAAGAACCTCTACGATGGCTACCTCAATCCTCATTAACAGTCTATGAGATGAATAAGAGTCACTTCAGTAAATATTTAAGTTTTTATTTACGATAAACACACAAACATCTTTCCAGCGTTTGTTCTTAAGAGACATTAAAATTAGAAACCAAACTCTGACATTGAAATGAAACGAAGTGAAGCATTATGGGAGATTTAGTGAAATATAGACGTCAGATTTGTGGTTTGGAAAGTGAACGCACAAACTGAGGCGGAGACAGTTGGTCTTGGACGTAAGGCTGGGATTGGTCAGGAGGCGGGACTGGAAGTGGATCAGGTCGGGGATGAACCTCAGCGTGGGTTTTAATAGTCGTCTGTTGCGATGTCGTCAGCGGCGTTGTCGGGGGAGTTGGGGCTCAGGTACTCGAAGGCCTTCTGGCTCTGAGTGACGAACTGTTTGAGCGGCGTGAGGAGCAGCTCGGTGGCCGACGGCCGGCGGTGGCCAACCACGCTGTCGGAAGCAATTGGCTGACCCTCCATCTCCAGGGCGGGGGCGTCCTTCACACTGGAGCGGCGGCGGCCGTTGGGAGGGTCAGGGCTCTGGGTGCTTCCGGGTGTTTTGGCAGCGCGGGAGTAGAGACTCCTGCGACGGCGAGAGCGGCCATCCATCGCCTTCAGGAAGAGGCTGTTAGCGGAGCTGCGACGAGACGAACTGTTGGCAGAAAACTCCTCCTGGTTCAGGAAGTCCTCGACCTCCTGAGGCGACGGCTGCTGCAGCTGAAAGATGGAAAAAATCAGTCAGAATATTTCAGAGGATTCAGTCGGCCCGTTAGCTGGACATGTCTCTAGCTTCAGGACAGGTTTAGCCTAGCTTAGCATTAAGACAGAAAGCAGCAGGACACTAACAGTCCACCTGAAAACAACCCTGACAGTCCAAACCATGCGAGTCATCGAATCCAAAACTAAAACATTTTTAAATGTTCTTTTATTGGCTGATTTCCTGTTCTCCCTTCTCATTGGTTAAAAAAGTGGGTGGAGTCATTCAGTAAAAGCTTTGACACACAACACGTCAAACCCTCAGAGTCCACATGAAACAGAATCGTCAAATAAACAAAAGCATGTTTAGTTTTAGGAAATGAACCCTGATTGGACGTTTCAGTGACTTTAATACATCGAGAAGATCCGGCTGTATGCAGACGATACCGTTTTATACTCTCCAACTTGAACCAACATATTTCTGACCACGACTTCTTCAACTAACCAACATTTTAACCATAAAAGCAGAAAATTCATTTAGAGTAAAAGTTGAGCTGATTGGTCATAAAAAACACGAGTTAACCGACTAATTAGTTTGGATAAACAATCAAAACTTTTTCAGTTTACGTAACTTTTCACCAAACATCTTAAAAGTAGACTTCTATTCAAGGCAGGGGGGGATTTCAGTCACTTAACAGGTGTGTTCCAGGTGTGTTTCAGTCATGTTCCAGGTGTGTTTCAGTCATGTAACAGGTGTGTTCCAGTCATGTTCCAGGTGTGTTTCAGTCATGTTCCAGGTGTGTTTCAGTCATGTAACAGGTGTGTTCCAGTCATGTTCCAGGTGTGTTTCAGTCATGTAACAGGTGTGTTCCAGGTGTGTTTCAGTCATGTTCCAGGTGTGTTTCAGTCATGTTCCAGGTGTGTTTCAGTCATGTAACAGGTGTGTTCCAGGTGTGTTTCAGTCATGTTCCAGGTGTGTTTCAGTCATGTTCCAGGTGTGTTTCAGTCATGTAACAGGTGTGTTTCAGTCATGTTCCAGGTGTGTTTCAGTCATGTTCCAGGTGTGTTTCAGTCATGTAACAGGTGTGTTTCAGTCATGTTCCATGTGTGTTTCAGTCATGTTCCAGGTGTGTTCCAGGTGTGTTTCAGTCATGTTCCATGTGTGTTTCAGTCATGTAACAGGTGTGTTCCAGGTGTGTTTCAGTCATGTTCCAGGTGTGTTTCAGTCATGTTCCAGGTGTGTTTCAGTCATGTTCCAGGTGTGTTTCAGTCATGTAACAGGTGTGTTCCAGGTGTGTTTCAGTCATGTTCCAGGTGTGTTTCAGTCATGTTCCAGGTGTGTTCCAGTCATGTTCCAGGTGTGTTTCAGTCATGTAACAGGTGTGTTCCAGGTGTGTTTCAGTCATGTTCCAGGTGTGTTTCAGTCATGTAACAGGTGTGTTTCAGTCATGTAACAGGTGTGTTCCAGTCATGTTCCAGGTGTGTTTCAGTCATGTAACAGGTGTGTTCCAGGTGTGTTTCAGTCATGTTCCAGGTGTGTTTCAGTCATGTAACAGGTGTGTTCCAGTCATGTTCCAGGTGTGTTTCAGTCATGTTCCAGGTGTGTTTCAGTCATGTTCCAGGTGTGTTTCAGTCATGTAACAGGTGTGTTCCAGTCATGTAACAGGTGTGTTCCAGTCATGTTCCAGGTGTGTTTCAGTCATGTAACAGGTGTGTTCCAGGTGTGTTTCAGTCATGTTCCAGGTGTGTTTCAGTCATGTTCCAGGTGTGTTTCAGTCATGTAACAGGTGTGTTCCAGGTGTGTTTCAGTCATGTTCCAGGTGTGTTTCAGTCATGTTCCAGGTGTGTTTCAGTCATGTAACAGGTGTGTTTCAGTCATGTTCCAGGTGTGTTTCAGTCATGTAACAGGTGTGTTTCAGTCATGTTCCAGGTGTGTTTCAGTCATGTAACAGGTGTGTTTCAGTCATGTTCCAGGTGTGTTTCAGTCAATTAACAGGTGTGTTCCAGGTGTGTTTCAGTCATGTAACAGGTTTGTTCCAAGTGTGTTTCAGTCATGTCACAGATGTGTTTCAGTCATGTTCCAGGTGTGTTTCAGTCATGTCACAGGTGTGTTTCAGTCATGTTCCAGGTGTGTTTCAGTCATGTAACAGGTGTGTTCCAGGTGTGTTTCAGTCATGTCACAGGTGTGTTTCAGTCATGTTCCAGGTGTGTTTTAGTCATGTAAACAGATGTGTTTCAGTCATGTCACAGGTGTGTTTCAGTCATGTAACAGGTGTGTTCCAGGTGTGTTTCAGTCATGTAACAGGTGTGTTTCAGTCATGTAACAGGTGTGTTTCAGTCATGTAACAGGTGTGTTCCAGGTGTGTTTCAGTCATGTAACAGGTGTGTTTCAGTCATGTTCCAGGTGTGTTTCAGTCATGTAACAGGTGTGTTTCAGTCATGTTCCAGGTGTGTTTCAGTCATGTTCCAGGTGTGTTTCAGTCATGTTGCAGGTGTGTTTCAGTCATGTTTCAGTCATGTTCCAGGTGTGTTTCAGTCAAGTCACAGGTGTGTTTCAGTCATGTTGCAGGTGTGTTTCAGTCATGTTTCAGTCATGTTCCAGGTGTGTTTCAGTCAAGTCACAGGTGTGTTTCAGTCATGTAACAGGTGTGTTTCAGTCATGTTCCAGGTGTGTTCCAGGTGTGTTTCAGTCATGTTCCAGGTGTGCTGTGTCTCCTGTGTGACCTCACCAGGTTGTAGAGCGGCGTGGCGTTGATCACCAACTGCAGGAGGATTTTGGAGAGTTCCTGCAGGTCTCCGAGCAGCTGCTGGATGTGCAGCGGCAGTTCTCTGATCTGACGGACGGGACGCAGCTCGACCAGCATCAGAGCCTGACCTTTGACCCCGCTCAGGGTCAGCTCTCTGAGGCTCTCTGCACGGTACACCAGCGCCACCAGGAGGCCCTGCAGGTACTGTAGCAAATCACCAACCAGCTCCAGGACCCGATTCAGACCCACCTGTAGGACACAGACAGGTGAGTCAGGTGATCAGCTCACAGACAGCAGGAGCATGATGTGTCTGTCTTTAAAATAAAAGTGTCACGCACTCTTTCTCTGTGAATTCAATATTCAGCCCAGATCAAAAAGTTTATTATTTAATCTGAAGCGATCGTTCAGTTCTGATTGGTTTCTCCTCTTTTGATTATTTATTTAAACATTTATAAAACACATTTATATTTACTTTAGTGCTGAAAAAAAATCTAATCAGTTTTTCAGAAACATCCTGTTGATGGTGAGGTCGTGTGTGTTAGAGAAGAAGAGAAGCTAACATCAGCTAAACTACAGAGACAAAAAAACCATTTCACTGCACGCAAGCTTGGGCTGTCAAAAGTATTATTATTTTAATCACATTCTATTATTTCACATTTAAAAATAAAAATAGTTAGGCTTTTATTTTGAACTTTTGTAACATCTTAATGGCAAGGAAAGCCAATTCCACCACCAGCGGGCTCTCAATCAAAACAATTACAAAAGATGATTTCATGGGAGTGATTCTCTCTTCTACTCCCCACCCATTAATGGCGGACTTTGATGTAACATCCGGTGTTTCCATGGCAACGATTAACATGTTGCCGTAACGTCCTGTTACAGCTTTAAAATGAAGGATTCAAGGATCTCTGGCTTTGATAACTGTTGTAAATATCATCGTCATCATGAAGGTCGTAGGTGTTCATAAAGAGCTGGGTCTTTAGCTTTCCCTTAAAGGTGCAGAGGGACTCTGCAGATCACATGGAGTGTGGTGGTATGTTCCACCACCAGGGGGAGACAGAGGAGAAGAGTCTAGTCAGAGACTTAGGACCATGATCAGATAAGATATACTTTATTCATCCCAGCAGGGAAATTTAGGTGTTCCAGCAGCCAGCATACATACAAACACACAACACAACACATATATACATACAAACACACAACACATATATACATACAAACACACAACACATATATACATACAAACACACAACACAACACATATATACATACAAACACACAACACAACACATATATACATACAAACACACAACACATATATACATACAAACACACAACACATATATACATACAAACACACAACACAACACATATATACATACAAACACACAACACAACACATATATACATACAAACACAACACATATATACATACAAACACACAACACAACACATATATACATACAAACACACAACACAACACATATATACATACAAACACACAACACATATATACATACAAACACACAACACAACACATATATACATACAAACACACAACACAACACATATATACATACAAACACAACACATATATACATACAAACACAACACATATATACATACAAACACAACACATATATACATACAAACACACAACACATATATACATACAAACACACAACACATATATACATACAAACACACAACACATATATACATACAAACACACAACACAACACATACATACAAACACACAACAAATATATACATACAAACACACAACACATATATACATACAAACACAACACATATATACATACAAACACACAACACATATATACATACATACAAACACACAACACATATACATACAAACACACAACAAATATATACATACAAACACACAACACATATACATACAAACACACAACACATATATACATACAAACACACAACACATATATACATACAAACACAACACATATATACATACAAACACACAACACATATATACATACAAACACACAACACATATACATACAAACACACAACACATATATACATACAAACACACAACACAACACATATATACATACAAACACACAACACAACACATATATACATACAAACACACAACACATATATACATACAAACACACAACACATATATACATACAAACACACAACACATATATACATACATACAAACACACAACACATATACATACAAACACACAACAAATATATACATACAAACACACAACACATATATACATACAAACACACAACACATATACATACAAACACACAACACATATATACATACAAACACACAACACATATATACATACAAACACACAACACATATATACATACAAACACACAACACATATATACATACAAACACAACACATATATACATACAAACACACAACACATATATACATACAAACACACAACACAACACATATATACATACAAACACACAACACATATATACATACAAACACACAACACAACACATATATACATACAAACACACAACACATATATACATACAAACACACAACACATATATACATACAAACACAACACAACACATATATACATACAAACACACAACACATATATACATACAAACACACAACACATATATACATACAAACACAACACATATATACATACAAACACAACACAACACATATATACATACAAACACACAACACATATATACATACAAACACAACACATATATACATACAAACACACAACACATATATACATACAAACACACAACACATATATACATACAAACACAACACATATATACATACAAACACACAACACATATATACATACAAACACAACACATATATACATACAAACACAACACATATATACATACAAACACAACACATATATACATACAAACACAACACATATATACATACAAACACAACACAACACATATATACATACAAACACACAACACATATATACATACAAACACAACACATATATACATACAAACACAACACATATATACATACAAACACAACACATATATACATACAAACACAACACATATATACATACAAACACAACACATATATACATACAAACACAACACATATATACATACAAACACACAACACATATATACATACAAACACAACACATATATACATACAAACACACAACACATATATACATACAAACACAACACATATATACATACAAACACACAACACATATATACATACAAACACAACACATATATACATACAAACACAACACATATATACATACAAACACAACACATATATACATACAAACACAACACATATATACATACAAACACAACACAACACATATATACATACAAACACACAACACATATATACATACAAACACAACACATATATACATACAAACACAACACATATATACATACAAACACAACACATATATACATACAAACACACAACACATATATACATACAAACACAACACATATATACATACAAACACACAACACATATATACATACAAACACAACACATATATACATACAAACACAACACATATATACATACAAACACAACACATATATACATACAAACACAACACAACACATATATACATACAAACACAACACATATATACATACAAACACACAACACATATATACATACAAACACAACACAACACATATATACATACAAACACACAACACATATATACATACAAACACACAACACATATATACATACAAACACACAACACATATATACATACACACACAACACAACACATATATACATACAAACACACAACACATATATACATACAAACACACAACACATATATACATACAAACACACAACACATATATACATACAAACACAACACATATATACATACAAACACACAACACAACACATATACATACAAACACACAACACAACACATATATACATACAAACACAACACATATATACATACAAACACAACACATATATACATACAAACACACAACACAACACATATATACATACAAACACACAACACATATATACATACAAACACAACACATATATACATACAAACACACAACACAACACATATATACATACAAACACACAACACAACACATATATACATACAAACACACAACACATATATACATACAAACACACAACACATATATACATACAAACACACAACACATATATACATACGAACACAACACAACACATATATACATACAAACACACAACACATATATACATACAAACACACAACACAACACATATATACATACAAACACACAACACAACACATATATACATACAAACACACAACACAACACATATATACATACAAACACACAACACAACACATATATACATACAAACACAACACATATATACATACAAACACACAACACATATATACATACAAACACACAACACAACACATATATACATACAAACACACAACACAACACATATATACATACAAACACAACACATATACATACAAACACAACACAACACATATATACATACAAACACACAACACATATATACATACAAACACACAACACATATATACATACAAACACACAACACAACACATATATACATACAAACACACAACACAACACATATATACATACAAACACACAACACATATATACATACAAACACACAACACATATATACATACAAACACACAACACATATATACATACGAACACAACACAACACATATATACATACAAACACACAACACATATATACATACAAACACACAACACAACACATATATACATACAAACACACAACACAACACATATATACATACAAACACACAACACAACACATATATACATACAAACACACAACACAACACATATATACATACAAACACAACACATATATACATACAAACACACAACACATATATACATACAAACACACAACACATATATACATACAAACACAACACATATATACATACAAACACACAACACATATATACATACAAACACAACACATATATACATACAAACACAACACAACACATATATACATACAAACACACAACACAACACATATATATATACAAACACACAACACATATATACATACAAACACACAACACATATATACATACAAACACACAACACATATATACATACAAACACACAACACATATATACATACAAACACACAACACATATATACATACAAACACACAACACAACACATATATACATACAAACACAACACATATATACATACAAACACACAACACATATATACATACAAACACAACACATATATACATACAAACACAACACAACACATATATACATACAAACACACAACACAACACATATATATATACAAACACACAACACATATATACATACAAACACACAACACATATATACATACAAACACACAACACAACACATATATACATACAAACACAACACATATATACATACAAACACACAACACATATATACATACAAACACAACACATATATACATACAAACACAACACATATATACATACAAACACACAACACAACACATATATACATACAAACACACAACACATATATACATACAAACACACAACACATATATACATACAAACACACAACACAACACATATATACATACAAACACACAACACAACACATATATACATACAAACACACAACACATATATACATACAAACACACAACACAACACATATATACATACAAACACACAACACATATATACATACAAACACACAACACAACACATATATACATACAAACACACAACACATATATACATACAAACACACAACACAACACATATATACATACAAACACACAACACATATATACATACAAACACAACACATATATACATACAAACACACAACACAACACATATATACATACAAACACAACACATATATACATACAAACACACAACACATATATACATACAAACACACAACACAACACATATATACATACAAACACACAACACATATATACATACAAACACACAACACATATATACATACAAACACAACACATATATACATACAAACACACAACACATATATACATACAAACACACAACACATATATACATACAAACACACAACACATATATACATACAAACACACAACACAACACATATATACATACAAACACACAACACATATATACATACAAACACACAACACATATATACATACAAACACAACACATATATACATACAAACACACAACACATATATACATACAAACACAACACATATATACATACAAACACAACACATATATACATACAAACACACAACACATATATACATACAAACACAACACATATATACATACAAACACACAACACATATATACATACAAACACACAACACATATATACATACAAACACAACACATATATACATACAAACACACAACACATATATACATACAAACACAACACAACACAACACATATATACATACAAACACACAACACATATATACATACAAACACACAACACATATATACATACAAACACACAACACAACACATATATACATACAAACACACAACACAACACATATATACATACAAACACAACACATATATACATACAAACACACAACACATATATACATACAAACACACAACACATATATACATACAAACACAACACATATATACATACAAACACACAACACATATATACATACAAACACAACACATATATACATACAAACACACAACACATATATACATACAAACACAACACATATATACATACAAACACAACACATATATACATACAAACACACAACACATATATACATACAAACACAACACAACACATATATACATACAAACACACAACACATATATACATACAAACACACAACACAACACATATATACATACAAACACAACACATATATACATACAAACACACAACACATATATACATACAAACACACAACACATATATACATACAAACACACAACACAACAAATATATACATACAAACACACAACACATATATACATACAAACACACAACACATATATACATACAAACACAACACAACACATATATACATACAAACACACAACACAACAAATATATACATACAAACACACAACACATATATACATACAAACACACAACACATATATACATACAAACACACAACACATATATACATACAAACACACAACACAACACATACAGTACAGACCAAAAGTTTGGACACACCCTCTCATTCAAAGAGTTTTCTTTATTTTCATGACTATGAAAATTGTAGATTCACACTGAAGGCATCAAAACTATGAATTAACACATGTGGAATTATATACTTAACAAAAAAGTGTGAAACAACTGAAAATATGTCTTACATTCTAGGTTCTTCAAAGTAGCCACCTTTTGCTTTGATTACTGCTTTGCACACTCTTGGCATTCTCTTGATGAGCTTCAAGAGGTAGTCACCTGAAATGGTCTTCCAACAGTCTTGAAGGAGTTCCCAGAGATGCTTAGCACTTGTTGGCCCTTTCGCCTTCACTCTGCGGTCCAGCTCACCCCAAACCATCTCGATTGGGTTCAGGTCCGGTGACTGTGGAGGCCAGGTCATCTGGCGCAGCACCCCATCACTCTCCTTCTTGGTCAAATAGCCCTTACACAGCCTGGAGGTGTGTTTGGGGTCATTGTCCTGTTGAAAAATAAATGATGGTCCAACTAAACGCAAACCGGATGGAATAGCATGCCGCTGCAAGATGCTGTGGTAGCCATGCTGGTTCAGTATGCCTTCAATTTTGAATAAATCCCCAACAGTGTCACCAGCAAAGCACCCCCAAACCATCACACCTCCTCCTCCATGCTTCACGGTGGGAACCAGGCATGTAGAGTCCATCCGTTCACCTTTTCTGCGTCGCACAAAGACACGGTGGTTGGAACCAAAGATCTCAAATTTGGACTCATCAGACCAAAGCACAGATTTCCACTGGTCTAATGTCCATTCCTTGTGTTCTTTAGCCCAAACAAGTCTCTTCTGCTTGTTGCCTGTCCTTAGCAGTGGTTTCCTAGCAGCTATTCTACCATGAAGGCCTGATTAAAAAGCCTACTCTGGACTCAGGAACTCTGGCTAACTACAGACCTCTATCCAACCTTCCTTTTATCTCGAAGATCCTGGAGAAGGTGGTAGCTAAACAGCTGTGTGACTTTCTCCATGACAACAGTTTATTTGAAGAGTTCCAGTCAGGATTTAGAGTCCACCATAGCACTGAGACTGCACTAGTTAGAGTTACAAACGATCTACTTCTAGCCTCAGACAGGGGCCTTCTCTCTGTGCTCGTCTTGTTAGATCTTAGTGCTGCTTTTGACACCATTGACCATCGGATCCTGTTGTACAGACTGGAGCATTTGCTTGGAATTACAGGGACTGCTTTAAGTTGGTTTGAATCCTACTTATCAGACCGATCTCAGTTTGTACATGTTAATGATGAGTCCTCTATGCACACTAAAGTTTGCCATGGAGTCCCACAAGGTTCAGTGCTTGGACCAATTCTTTTTACATTATATATGCTTCCTCTGGGAAATATTATGAGGAAACACTCCATACAGTTTCATTGTTATGCAGATGATACTCAGCTTTATGTATCAATGAAGCCCGATGGTACCAGTCAGTTATGTCAGCTAGAAACATGCCTTAAGGACGTTAGGACCTGGATGACCAGAATTTTTTTGCTACTTAACTCAGACAAGACTGAAGTTATTGTGCTAGGCCCTAAAAACCTCAGAGAGACTTTTTCTAGTGATGTGACTGTCCTTAATGACATCAGCCTGGCATCTAGCACCACTGTTAGGAATCTAGGAGTTATTTTTGATCAAGATATGTCTTTTAGCTCTCACATCAGTCAAGTTTCAAGAACAGCCTACTTTCACCTTCGTAATATATCCAAGATCAGGAATATCCTGTCGCAAAGTGATGCAGAAAAACTAGTTCATGCATTTGTTACCTCCAGACTGGATTATTGTAACTCTCTTTTGTCAGGGTGCTCTGGCAAATCTCTAAAGACTCTTCAACGGGTCCAGAATGCTGCAGCTCGTGTACTGACCAGAACCAGGAAATGGGACCACATCACTCCTGTCCTGGCTTCTCTGCACTGGCTCCCTATACAGTCTAGAATAGAATTCAAGATCCTTCTTCTCACCTACAAAGCTCTAAATGGCCAGGCACCATCTTATCTTAAGGAGCTACTAGTGCCGTACTGTCCCTTGAGAGCGTTGCGGTCCCGGAGTGCAGGCCTGCTGGTGGTACCTACAGTCTCCAAGTGTA
This sequence comes from Labrus mixtus, assembly GCF_963584025.1. Taxonomy (NCBI): domain Eukaryota; kingdom Metazoa; phylum Chordata; class Actinopteri; order Labriformes; family Labridae; genus Labrus; species Labrus mixtus. The sequence goes on from NW_026870208.1 coordinate 328,135, forward strand.
CTATGGGGGGTAAAGCCTTCAGTTATCGGGCTCCTCTCCTCTGGAACCGCCTTCCAGCCGGGGTCCGGGAGGCAGACACAGTCTGTATTTTTAAGATTAGACTTAAAACTTTCCTTTTTGATAAATCTTATAGTTAGGGCTGGTGCTGGTGTAGACCAGCTCTTAGTTATGCTGCTATAGGCTTAGACTACCGGGGGAACTGGCACCCTGAGCTCCTCTCTCTCTCTCTCTCTCTCTCTCTCTCTCTCTCTGCATATACAGTACATCATATTACTGCATGTATCTATCTATAAATCTCAGTCACTAACCACCTACTTTCCTGGGAGCTCTTGAGCTCCCCTAGGCTCCTCAAGATCATCGGTTGACGGCTTGCCAGAACAACCCCCACCCCACCACTACCCCCTCCCCACCGGATCGTGGGTTGGCGGCCTGCCAGAACAACCCCCCACACCCCCTCCCCTCCCCACCGGATTGCTGATGGACGGTCTACCTCCCCCCACCCCCTTGCTCTCTATCCCTCTTCCTGCATCTTATCCCATCTCTCCCCCTATCCCTTTCCAAGCCCGGCGCAGTCTAGGCCTGTGAAGACTGTTTCGTCATGAGCCGGGGATCCGGCCGAAGATTTCTGCCTTTTAATAAGGCAGTTTTTTCTTACCACTGTAACTTTTGCTGCTTTGCTAAAGTGCTCATGATGGATAGGCCGGATCTTTGTAACATAGCAATAAGTAAGGTCCTTTACCTGCTTTTTGTAACATAACAATGAGTAAGGTCTTTTACCTGCTCTTTTGTAATGTTAACAGACAATGAGTAAGGTATTTTACCTGCTTCTTGTAAAGTGTCTCGAGATAACACTTGTTATGAGTTGACGCTATACAAATAAAAGTTGATTGATTGATTGATTGATTCACACAGTCTCCTCTTAACAGTTGTTCTAGAGATGTGTCTGCTGCTAGAACTCTGTGTGGCATTGACCTGGTCTCTAATCTGAGCTGCTGTTAACCTGCGATTTCTGAGGCTGGTGACTCGGATGAACTTATCCTCCGCAGCAGAGGTGACTCTTGGTCTTCCTTTCCTGGGGCGGTCCTCATGTGAGCCAGTTTCTTTGTAGCGTTTGATGGTTTTTGCGACTGCACTTGGGGACACTTTCAAAGTTTCCCCAATTTTTCGGACTGACTGACCTTCATTTCTTAAAGTAATGATGGCCACTCGTTTTTCTTTACTTAGCTGCTTTTTTCTTGCCATAATACAAATTCTAACAGTCTATTCAGTGGGACTATCAGCTGTGTATCCACCTGACTTCTGCACAACACAACTGATGGTCCCAACCCCATTTATAAGGCAAGAAATCCCACTTATTGAACCTGACAGGGCACACCTGTGAAGTGAAAACCATTTCAGGTGACTACCTCTTGAAGCTCATCAAGAGAATGCAGAGTGTGTGCAAAGCAGTAATCAGAGCAAAAGGTGGCTACTTTGAAGAAACTAGTATATAAGGCGTATTTTCAGTTGTTTTACACTTTTTTGTTAAGTATATATTTCCACATGTGTTAATTCATAGTTTTGATGCCTTCAGTGTGAATCTACAATGTCAATAGTCATGAAAAGAAAGGACACTCATTGAATGAGAAGGTGTGTCCAAACTTTTGGTCTGTACTGTATATACATACAAACACACAACACATATATACATACAAACACACAACACATATATACATACAAACACACAACACAACACATATATACATACAAACACACAACACAACACATATATACATACAAACACAACACATATATACATACAAACACACAACACATATATACATACAAACACAACACATATATACATACAAACACAACACAACACATATATACATACAAACACACAACACATATATACATACAAACACACAACACATATATACATACAAACACACAACACAACACATATATACATACAAACACACAACACAACACATATATACATACAAACACAACACATATATACATACAAACACACAACACATATATACATACAAACACACAACACATATATACATACAAACACACAACACAACACATATATACATACAAACACACAACACATATATACATACAAACACACAACACAACACAACACATATATACATACAAACACACAACACAACACATATATACATACAAACACAACACATATATACATACAAACACACAACACATATATACATACAAACACAACACATATATACATACAAACACAACACATATATACATACAAACACAACACATATATACATACAAACACACAACACATATATACATACAAACACAACACAACACATATATACATACAAACACACAACACATATATACATACAAACACAACACATATATACATACAAACACAACACATATATACATACAAACACAACACATATATACATACAAACACAACACATATATACATACAAACACAACACAACACATATAGACATACAAACACACAACACATATATACATACAAACACAACACAACACATATATACATACAAACACACAACACATATATACATACAAACACAACACATATATACATACAAACACACAACACATATATACATACAAACAAACACACAACACATATATACATACATACAAACACACAACACAACACATATATACATACATACAAACACACAACACAACACATATATACATACAAACACACAACACATATACATACAAACACACAACACATATATACATACAAACACACAACACATATATACATACAAACACACAACACATATACATACAAACACAACACATATATACATACATATCCCACCCATACAAAAACACATGAGGCCACAATACAGTTTGATATATGATATATGTAACTCAGGCTAAAGTTTAAAAGTTGAAATGTCTTCTGTCCTTAGTTAAAGGGGAGTCGTTATAAAGTGAAATTGCAGTAGGTAAAAAGGTTTTTTTTTTTGTGTTTCTGTTCTTAATCAGCTGCTTGGAGGAGGAGGAGAGGGGCGGAGTCTCAGGTGTTAACAGTAAGGTGTGTTATAGGCCCTCAGCTCGGTCTTTGTTAGTCTGTTTGTGTCTGCTGCAGTGTGTCCTCTCACCGTGTCTGCAGCGCCCCCCAGTGTCCTGGCGGCTGCCTGCAGCTGCTCTCTGACCTTCATCAGGCGGTGGTAGAGCTGCAGGCTGAGACTCAGCAGGAGGCTGCGGACCCTCGTCCACAGGCTGGGCTCTTCATCCTCGTCTTCATCCTCGTACTCCTGCACTCTCATCTCCCACTCCTGACCTGAGCGGCCGCAGAAAACACCACAAAGACAAACACGATTTCACTCTTTCAGAAACCTGACTAACATTAACGTGCTCACAGAGAGTGAGGGAGGAGCTGCAGAGTTTCCTCCTCACCTCCCCGAACATGTCTTTGTTTATAAAACGTCACTGTAATCTCAGACACAAAGAAACAAACATAAACGTCTTCTTCTATATTTCATTTTGGATGTAGGATGTGTGATCAGAGGTGTGAAGAGGACCGACAGCTCCCCCTGCTGGTGCACAACACAACTGACGACATCATGACCACAAAGACCAGAAAGAGAGCATAGAAAGCAGAATTTGTACCCAGCATGCCTCTGTACTCACGCAGCGTGGCGGGGAGGGGCAGGTAGTAGGCTGTGGCGTCCTCCAGACGGGTCAGAACGTCGTCCAGTCCCACCGTGGCAGCTCGGCCCACCTGAGTCTCCTGCAGCACCCGGACCGCGTCCCACGCAGAGTCGGACAGACGCTCCAGCTGATCCAGAGCGCCGTCAAGACCGTCCACCACCCACAGCTGCACGTCGTCCAGCGTCAGGAAGAAGGCGTCCTTCAGGTGACCCATCACCTGAGGGGGGGAGGGAACAACACCTGGTCAGCAGGTTCAACAGCACAAACACAGATTTAAAGGATCAATCAGTGAGATAAGATTTAGTAGATCCTGAATGCTCTGGATTAGTCTGGACCAGAGAAGGTAGGCGGTTTTAAGGCGTTAAAAACTCCATCAACATAAACAGTAATTTAGCCTCTCAGAACTCAGGAGCTGCTGGTCTACCTCGGCCTACATCAGCGTTGTTTAGTTTGTGTTATCGTGATCGAGGACAAACCTCGTCTGTTGATTGGTTCAGGAATGGGAAGTTTTTCTCCAGACGCTCAAGGCCGACCAGAGCAAAACTGTTAGCAACTTCAACTGGAGAGAGACAGAAACATAAACATGAGACAGACAGCCAATCATCATCCAGCATCAGAGGCATCAACAGGAGAAGTGTTCACAGTGGTTACTTTAGCATTATTAGCATAGCATCAGAGTAATCAGCAGAACTTTAGCAGCAGGATTGACAGTAAAGGTATTAGCATTGTAAGTAGTTACATTAGCAGCATTAGCAGTTATAATAACAGTAGTAATCAGTTTTAGCATTAGCAATATTAGCACTCATAGTTGTAGCAGTAGTAGCATTAGCAGTATTAGCATTAGCAGCATTAGCATTCATATAAATAACAGTAATAGCATTAGCAGTATTAGCATCATTAGCATTCATAGTGGAAGCAGTAGTAGCATTAGCAGCATTAGCACTAATAGTAGTAACAGTATTAGCATTAGCAGTATTAGCACTCATAGTTGTAGCAGTAGTAGCATTAGCAGTATTAGCATTAGCAGCATTAGCATTCATATAAATAACAGTAATAGCATTAGCAGTATTAGCATCATTAGCATTCATAGTAGAAGCAGTAGTAGCATTAGCAGCATTAGCACTAATATAAGTAACAGTATTAGCATTAGCAGTATCAGCATTCATAGTAGTAGCATTAGCAGTATTAGCATTCATAGAAGTAACAGTAATAGCATTAGCAGTATTAGCATTAGCAGCATTAGCATTCATAGAAGTAATAGCATTAGCAGTATTAGCATTCATAGAAGTAACAGTAATAGCATTAGCAGTATTAGCATTAGCAGCATTAGTACTAATAGCAGTGATATAAGTATCATCAGTAGTATCTACGTACTCTGCGGCTCCAGACTCTGGAGGAGGGGCGTGGCTTGTCTCATGGCCACGTTCGAGACCTGGCGGACGCTGACCTCGGCCACGCCTCCCATCAGACCCAGAAAAGGGTACCGACCTTTGACCTCAGAGTATGCTGATGTCATCGACTGTAAGGCAGAGCGAACCAGAGGAAGGCGGGAAACCCTGAGCACGGCGCTGTTCTGAAAAACCAAGAGGACCTCTTTAAAAACACGCCGTTAACTTTTTTTACAGGCGCTTACAGAGGATTCTTAAAGTATGCTAACGGATGTTGTTGATTGGAGTTTTACTATTTTGCCCAGATGGTTGTTGGTTGTTGTAGTTTTTTGTTCAGAGTTTTCTGGAAGTTGTAGATTTTGGTTGGAACTGTTTTTTATACTGATGTTGGTGTTTTGTAGTTTTGTTCAGGTGTTGTTGTAGTTCTTATTCAGAAATATTTTGTTGTAGTTTGGTTCTGTTATTGTTGGTTGTAGTTTGTTGGTTGTCACGGTTATTTGTTGGTAAGTTGTTGTAGTTTTTTTATTCAGAAGTTGTGTTTTGTCATTTGGGTCTCATGTTATTGGCTGTAGTTTTTCTTTCGGAGTCGAAATGGCATTAAAAAACTGAGAAAAAGCGAATGCTCCCTCTTCTTAAATGTATCTTTAGTCGTTGTTATCGTGTTGTAACATGTTGTAGTTTGTGTGATTTAAACTACATTCACATAACAAGGTTATTAGCATGTGTAGTGTTAGCTAACTAACTAGCTAGCCTGCTAGCAAAACTATCCGTTCACATTCGGCGCCCAGGGATGTGAAACGTTGCCATGGCAACAGCGAGCTCCACTAATCAGAGTTGTCGCTGTGACACGCTATGATCTTGGGTAGTGTAGTTCTTTTCCCCGATATCGTGAATAAACCGCGTCGTTCTTTAAAACGAAGTGACATCATAAGAACTCGTGTCTCCTACAGGAACATAAACCATCGTTTACACACTCAGGTAGCTCGTGGTCAGTCGACCTGTGATGGTTATGACATCATGGATACTAATCAAATATGGAGAAAATAAACAGGATATTTACTATTGTTGTTGTAGTTTTTGATTCGGAAGTTTTTGGTTGTTGTAGTTTTTAGTTAAATATTGTAGTTTTGTTTAATCGTTGTAGTTTTTGCTATTCAGATATTAGTTTGAGTTTTGGATGTTTTTGGTTGTAGATCTGTGTTGAGATGTTGTTGGGAGTTGTAGTTTTTTGTCGTAGTTTTTTGAGCTCACCTCTTGATGATCCGTCATGTCTCCTTCTCCGAGTCTGAACAGAAACAAACAGAAAAGAAATCAGAGGTCAGACTCAACGTGACTCTTTCATTCCTGTTGTTGAAGTGAGCGTTCGGTGGAGCATGAGGCAGTCAGCTGCTGCACCTCCACAAAGATCACGACTGTTCACATCCAACCAGCATGAAAATCAGCCTCCCCCTGCGAGGAGGGGAGAGGAAGCCATCTTTTAATCTGACTGTCAAACTCACCGCAGCTCACACACACAACACAAACCTCTCATTCAGTCTGTTTCTGATGAATCTCTGTGATCAGAGGGCGGCACATAATCAGTTATTACCACCTCAATGAGCCGTGTCAAAGTGTTTTTACAGTGTGCTTATTATAAAGTCCTTTCAGAGGCTCAGATACGTCATGGAAGTCAAAACAAAACATCCCAGATGAACAGTTCTGAAGGAATCAATTCATCTCTCAAAGACAAGACGGTTTGTCTTCAACATGTCCTCATAGATCAACACAGACATGAACATGTTTGACTACTGATTATGAAAAAGTCATGATTAATGTCACCACCAAAAAACCAGAGGAACATTTTAAACCATGAACCTTAAACTCCTTTAATCTCATGACTTCTCAAGTTTATGTTGTGTCCTCTGATTGGGCCCAAACCTCATGTTGGACCCAATGACGCCCGTCAGCCTCTGCACTGCTCAAGTTCTGGATTCAAAAACATTTTACTCCATCAGAATATATCAGTAACTCAGATTACAGTGTTTTCTTATTAATGCAAATATACACTAGAGCAGTCTGTAGCTCTGACCCCTAGTGTTTAAAATGCGTACTGCAGTCTAAATTCTAAACATCATAGAGAGCTGCCCCCCCCCCCCTCCTCTCTAGAGTCCATGCTCACTCAGGTCACCATGTGGTGGACTCTGAAGCTTCAGTGTTTATCCAGCTCTGCATGGGTCTGTAAACCTTTCTGTGTTCTAACCTCTCTCCATTTTTCAAAAGCAAGCCCCAGAGAAGCTTGTCAGAGAAGCCAGCACTTCAACATGTTTCCTTAATGATCAGATAGTAAGATACCTTTATCATCTCACTCTCTACACATCTCACTGATTGATCTTTAAAGTCTAACGAGGCAGCAGAGTGAAGATGAGGAAACCATGGCAGAAATGTTCAACATTGACCAAAAGTTCGTACTTCAATAATTAAAGACCAAACTGAGAACTACAATCTCCTGACAGTTGAAGAAGTGAAGGCAGCAAACTTCAAGAACTGAGATGTCAAAATGATTCAATCACATTGAAAGACTAAATGTTTAAACAGAAAACTGTTCTAATAGAAAGTTTCTAGCTGAACAGAAACAGATTTTTACTACTGAGTCAAAATCCAATTTAATCAGATGAGACGATGAGGCCACACCCAAGGGCTGCTGGGAAAACCTCTCACGCCAACATACTCAAAAATACACAAACACCTCAAAATAAATGAGGCGCTGGTAGGCTCGTGGTGCGCACACCCAATGTACAGAGGCTGAAGTCCTCCAGAGTGGGCAGCCCGGGTTCAAGTCCAACCTATGTCGTTCCACTCTCTCTCCCTCTCTCTCTCTCTCTCTCTCTCTCTATCTCTCTCTCCCTGATTTCTGTCTCTATCCACTGTCCTGTCTCTAAAATAAAAGCTTAAAAAGCCCAAAAATAAACTTTAAAAAAAGGGATTTTTTTGACATTTTTAATTTTTTTTGACATTTTAAATCTTTCTTTGTCACTTTAAGGCTAAACTTTTATACTCTTTATAGTTTTCTGTCCTTTTCCTTAGAAATAAAGAAACCGATCAAACCTGAGCAGATGAGTTGTCGAGTTTCATACAAACTCAAACATCGGAGACATTTAGAGGCTGAACTGAAGATTAAATAACATCAGAATCTGTTTTTTATTCATATTTAATCTAAAACGACCCGATCGATTGAATCAGAGATTTAGAGTCTTACCCCATCAGTAGTCTGAAGTGTTGGTGGAGCAGCTGATCTGGGTGAAGATGATGGAGAAGATGAAGACTCTAACTTTATGAGCTGACGCACAAGAAGCTGGACACTTTTGGAGGTTTGGATCAGCGTCCTGATTGGTCGGATGTCGCTGGTGATGTCACTGCTGATTCTTGAAACTGTTAACAGAGACACTGAATCAGTCGTCTGTTTGTTGATCTTCAGAGAGCGACCAATCGATTATCAGACGCTCAATGAAGTCATTTACAGACACACACACACACACACACACACACACACACACATACACACACATACACACACATCAACACACGTCAACACACACACACACACACACACACACACACATACACACACATACACACACATCAACACACGTCAACACACACACACACATACACACACATCAACACACGTCAACACACACACACACACACACACACACACACACACACACACACACACACATCAACACACATCAACACACACACACACACACACACACACACACACAAATAACCAAACACATACACACAGACACACACACATACACACACATCAACACACATCAACACACACACACACACACATACACACACACACACACACACACACACATCAACACATGTCAACACACACACACACACATCAACACACATCAACACACACACACACACACACACACACACACACAAATAACCAAACACATACACACACACATCAATACACACACACACACACACACACACACACACACACACACACACACACACCATGTAATAAAACCCAGCTCTGTTTGTTAGTCTGGTTAGTTCTAGCAACATGTGAAGGTGGTGTTCCTCAGGGAAGCATTCTAGGTCCTCTTCTTTTTTCCTTAAAGCTTACCTTTTTTTAGAATCCTGACAGACTTTTAAAAGGTAAGAGACCCCACACAGGACCACACCTATTCTGACATGTTGGTCTCTCCCCCACTCAGCAGAATCTGTGAATCAGTCCCTCATTCATGAAGCCTTAAACCAAAGACACACAAACAACTTACTCATTTTAAAGATGTCCGCTCATTTAGAAGAAGAGGTTATTTGGTTTTGTTGTCTTGTACGTTCCTCAGGGACCAGGAACCTGAAGAGGAACTCTGAGAGGTTCTGCCTTGAGGAACAGGGTCCAGATCAAAGCTGCTCTGAGTTGAGACATCACTGATGAAAGCTGTCAGTGCTGAATGTGAATAAGAAGGCAGCAGTTATTCGCAATTTCATAGTTATTGCAATATGTGCATTTGTATTAAACACATCACAGAAGTCTGAATGGATTAGGGGGGCGAAAGAAGTGGTTCAGATAGAAGTGATTGTACCCGACCTAAAAAGCCTCTGCATGTTTCTAATAAGCTCCACGAGCAGAAACGTGCTCAAACTAGGATCAATATTGGAGATGCTTTTGAAAAATGGAGAGAGGTTAGAACACAGAAAGGTTTACAGACCCATGCAGAGCTGGATAAACACTGAAGCTTCAGAGTCCACCACATGGTGACCTGTGTGAGCATGGACTCTAGAGAGCGGGGGGGGGGGGGGGGGGACAGCTCTCTATGATGTTTAGAATTTAGACTGCAGTACTCATTTTAACCACTAGGGGGCATAGTTACATACTGCTCCTTTAAGTTAGCTATCAGCGACTCTCACATTAATTGGTATGAATTTAGCAGGTGAATAAAAAAACCTGCCTTTGGTTTTAATTTGTGATTCAGGAGAAACAAGCTGCAAAGATCAGGGGCTACACATGAAAACAGTGAGTTAGAACTGATATTCATTCTTTTATATTGCAATACTGGACAATGTTAAGGCACATTGCATATTTTCCTCATATTGTGCACGCCTTAATATGAATAATAAAGCCTCTATGTAAGTAAGGACTGTTTATCTGAGTGATTCTCGATGCTCAAAAACGAAAACCCTCAGCGTTCAGAAAAAGGAGCCAAAAACAAACTCTGCACACGGTTAAGCTTCTCCTTAAGGAACAAAAAGCTTCAGTGTTTATATCCAACCTTACTTCATCCAGGAAGTCTCCTGAAATTAAAATCTGTTTTCCAAAAAAACAGCTCAGCCTCAAAGAGGAAGAAGACTCAGAGAGAGTTTATTTAATTGGGCTAGCGTGTGTCCATCTGATGCTAAGCTAACAGTGTTTGACGTGTTGGAGACGTGTTCAGAGTCACACAGCAGGTCATGGCGTGTAGTGGGTCGTCTAACACGGAGAATTATCTGATTGAATCATCTCGAGAAAAACTTCCTCCAAAAACTTACATAGAGGTTAAAGGTCACGTGTTATCCTCTCAGATCTGGGTTCAGCCCTCTGAGTCTGCCTTCATGACATCACAAAGGGCAGTAGCCCCTCCCCCAGGTGGGTGACACTCCCACAGCTAGGTGTTTGTTCTGCCCTCTGAGTCTGTCTTCTCACCATAAACAATAGGACATGGAGCGAGAAAGACCGAGTACACCCAAGCCCTTCCAGAGAGGGGGCGTGGTCAGACACAGCTCATTTACATATTTAAAGGTACAGACACAGAAACAGCCTGTTCTGAGCAGGGCTGAAATAGAGGGATTTATAGACATGATCAAATACAGGATCAGAGTGGATTTAGAACAAGAAACTTCACACACATGTTTTGAGGAGCTCTGAGAATTATTTACACTGAAGAAGAGGAGGAGGATATGTGACCTTTAACCTTTAACCTTTAACCTTTAACCTTTAAACAACATGAATCTGTGTTTCATGTAGCTTCTGCTCTGTGATGTTTCATTAAACTAATCTGCAGCACTCTGATGTGACCTCTGACCTCTACAGACGTGTGTGTGTGTATGAAACATGTTGATCTGATGAAGGTGTGTTTTCTTCGGTGTGGCTCGCCATGAGGTCACAGATTCTCACTGTGTGTCCTGTGACATCACCAGCGAGGTGTGAGGATGTGAGTAAGGGGAAGACCATGAAGGGCTCTGTGTGTGTGTGTGTGTGTGTGTGTGTGTTCCTCCATGTGACTGAGTCGTGGTTATCAGCGCCATCACATGATTGGACGGCTCTTACATCAGGATAGAAATAGTGCAAAGTGAGGGGGCGGAGTCAAAGACATGAAATCATCGTTTTTAATCCATCTGTGTGTGTGTGTGTGAGTCCAGAGGAGTCCAGAGGAGTCTAGAGGAGTCCAGAGGAGTCTAGAGGAGTCTAGAGGAGTCCAGATAAGTCCAGAGGAGTCCATAGGAGTCCAGAGGTGTCCAGAGGAGTCTAAAGGAGTCTAGAGGAGTCCAGAGGAGTCTAGAGGAGTCTAGAGGAGTCCAGAGGAGTCCAGAGGAGTGTAGAGGAGTCCAGATGAGTCCAGAGGAGTCTAGAGGAGTCCAGAGGAGTCTAAAGGAGTCCAGAGGAGTCCAGAGGAGTCTAGAGGAGTCTAGAGGAGTCCAGAGGAGTCCAGATGAGTCCAGAGGAGTCTAAAGGAGTCTAGAGGAGTCCAGAGGAGTCTAAAGGAGTCCAGAGGAGTCCAGAGGAGTCTAGAGGAGTCCAGAGGAGTCCAGAGGAGTCTAAAGGAGTCCAGAGGAGTCCATAGGAGTCCAGAGGAGTCCAGAGGAGTCTAGAGGAGTCCAGAGGAGTCTAGAGGAGTCTAGAGGAGACCAGAGGAGTCCAGAGGAGTCCATAGGAGTCCAGAGGAGTCCAGATGAGTCCAGAGGAGTCCAAAGGAGTCCAGAGGACTCCAGAGGATTCTAGAGAAGTCTAAAGGAGTCCAGATAAGTCCAGAGGAGTCCATAGGAGTCCAGAGGAGTCTAGAGGAGTCCAGAGGAGTCCAGAGGAGTCTAGAGGAGTCCAGAGGAGTCTAAAGGAGTCCAGAGGAGTCTAAAGGAGTCCAGAGGAGTCTAGAGGAGTCTAGAGGAGTCCAGAGGAGTCTAGAGGAGTCCAGAGGAGTCCAGAGGAGTGTAGAGGAGTCTAGAGGAGTCCAGAGGAGTCTAGAGGAGTCTAAAGGAGTCCAGAGGAGTCCATAGGAGTCCAGAGGAGTCCAGAGGAGTCCAGATGAGTCCAGAGGAGTCTAAAGGAGTCTAGAGGAGTCCAGAGGAGTCTAGAGGAGTCTAGAGGAGTCCAGAGGAGTCCAGAGGAGTCTAGAGGAGTCCAGAGGAGTCTAAAGGAGTCTAGAGGAGTCCAGAGGAGTCCAGAGGAGTCTAGATGAGTCCAGAGGAGTCCAAAGGAGTCCAGAGGAGTCCAGAGGAGTCTAGAGAAGTCTAAAGGAGTCCAGATAAGTCCAGAGGAGTCCATAGGAGTACAGAGGAGTCTAGAGGAGTCTAAAATGAGTCCAGAGGAGTCCAGAGGAGTCTAAAGGAGTCTAGAGGAGTCCAGAGGAGTCTAGAGGAGTCTAGAGGAGTCCAGAGGAGTCCAGAGGAGTCTAGAGGAGTCCAGAGGAGTCTAAAGGAGTCTAGAGGAGTCCAGAGGAGTCCAGAGGAGTCTAGAGGAGTCTAAAGGAGTCCAGAGCAGTCCAGAGGAGTCTAGAGGAGTCCAGAGGAGTCTAAGGGAGTCTAGAGGAGTCTAAAGGAGTCCAGAGGAGTCCAGAGGAGTCTAGAGGAGTCCAGAGGAGTCCAGAGGAGTCTAGAGGAGTCCAGAGGAGTCCAAAGGAGTCCAGAGGAGTCCAGATGAGTCCAGAGGAGTCCAAAGGAGTCCAGAGGAGTCTAAAGGAGTCCAGAGGAGTCCAGAGGAGTCCAGAGGAGTCTAGAGGAGTCCAGATAAGTCCAGAGGAGTCCATAGGAGTCCAGAGGTGTCCAGAGGAGTCTAAAGGAGTCTAGAGGAGTCTAAAGGAGTCCAGAGGAGTCCAGAGGAATCTAAAGGAGTCTAGAGGAGTCCATAGGAGTCCAGAGGAGTCTAGAGGAGTCTAAAGGAGTCCAGAGGAGTCCATAGGAGTCTAAAGGAGTCTAGAGGAGTCCAGAGGAGTCTAGAGGAGTCTAAAGGAGTCCAGAGGAGTCTAAAGGAGTCTAAAGGAGTCCAGAGGAGTCCAGAGGAGTCTAGAGGAGTCCAGAGGAGTCTAGAGGAGTCTAAAGGAGTCCAGAGGAGTCTAGAGGAGTCCAGAGGAGTCTAGAGGAGTCTAAAGGAGTCCAGAGGAGTCTAGAGGAGTCTAGAGGAGTCCAGAGGAGTCCAGAGGAGTCTAAAGGAGTCCAGAGGAGTCTAGAGGAGTCCAGAGGAGTCCAGAGGAGTGTAGAGGAGTCCAGATGAGTCCAGAGGAGTCCAAAGGAGTCCAGAGGAGTCTAAAGGAGTCCAGAGGAGTCCAGAGGAGTCTAGAGGAGTCTAAAGGAGTCCAGATAAGTCCAGAGGAGTCCATAGGAGTCCAGAGGTGTCCAGAGGAGTCTAAAGGAGTCTAGAGGAGTCTAAAGGAGTCCAGAGGAGTCCAGAGGAGTCTAGAGGAGTCCAGAGGAGTCCAAAGGAGTCCAGAGGAGTCCAGATGAGTCTAGAGGAGTCCAGATGAGTCTAGAGGAGTCTAGAGGAGTCTAGAGGAGTCCAGATAAGTCCAGAGGAGTCCATAGGAGTCCAGAGGAGTCCATAGGAGTCCAGAGGAGTCTAGAGGAGTCCAGAGGAGTCCAGAGGAGTCTAAAGGAGTCTAGAGGAGTCCATAGGAGTCCAGAGGAGTCTAGAGGAGTCTAAAGGAGTCCAGAGGAGTCCAGAGGAGTCTAAAGGAGTCCAGAGGAGTCCAGAGGAGTCTAAAGGAGTCCAGAGGAGTCCAGAGGAGTGTAGAGGAGTCCAGAGGAGTCCAGAGGAGTCTAGAGGAGTCTAAAGGAGTCCAGAGGAGTCTAATGGAGTCCAGAGGAGTCCATAGGAGTTCAGAGGAGTCCAGATGAGTCCAGAGGAGTCTAAAGGAGTCTAGAGGAGTCCAGAGGAGTCTAGAGGAATCCATAGGAGTCCAGAGGAGTCTAGAGGAGTCCAGAGGAGTCCAGAGGAGTCTAAAGGAGTCTAGAGGAGTCCAAAGGAGTCCAGAGGAGTCCAGAGGAGTCTAGAGAAGTCCAAAGGAGTCCAGATAAGTCCAGAGGAGTCCATAGGAGTCCAGAGGGGTCTAGAGGAGTCTGAATGAGTCCAGAGGAGTCCAGAGGAGTCTAAATGAGTCTAGAGGAGTCCAGAGGAGTCCAGAGGAGTCTAGAGGAGTCTAAAGGAATTTAGAGGAGTCTAAAGGAGTCCAGAGGAGTCCAGAGGAGTCTAGAGGAGTCCAGAGGAGTCTAGAGGAGTCCAGAGGAGTCCAAAGGAGTCCAGAGGAGTCCAGATGAGTCCAGAGGAGTCCAAAGGAGTCCAGAGGAGTCTAAAGGAGTCCAGAGGAGTCCAGAGGAGTCTAGAGGAGTCTAGAGGAGTCCAGATAAGTCCAGAGGAGTCCATAGGAGTCCAGAGGTGTCCAGAGGAGTCTAAAGGAGTCTAGAGGAGTCTAAAGGAGTCCAGAGGAGTCCAGAGGAGTCTAGAGGAGTCCAGAGGAGTCCAGAGGAGTCTAGAGGAGTCTAAAGGAGTCCAGAGGAGTCCAGAGGAGTCTAAAGGAGTCTAAAGGAGTCCAGAGGAGTCTAAAGGAGTCTAAAGGAGTCCAGAGGAGTCTAGAGGAGTCCAGAGGAGTCTAGAGGAGTCTAAAGGAGTCCAGAGGAGTCTAGAGGAGTCTAGAGGAGTCCAGAGGAGTCTAGAGGAGTCTAATGGAGTCCAGAGGAGTCTAGAGGAGTCTAGAGGAGTCCAGAGGAGTCTAGAGGAGTCTAAAGGAGTCCAGAGGAGTCTAGAGGAGTCCAGAGGAGTCCAGAGGAGTGTAGAGGAGTCCAGATGAGTCCAGAGGAGTCTAGAGGAGTCCAGAGGAGTCTAAAGGAGTCCAGAGGAGTCCAGAGGAGTCTAGAGGAGTCTAGAGGAGTCCAGAGGAGTCCAGATGAGTCCAGAGGAGTCTAAAGGAGTCTAGAGGAGTCCAGAGGAGTCTAAAGGAGTCCAGAGGAGTCCAGAGGAGTCTAGAGGAGTCCAGAGGAGTCCAGAGGAGTCTAAAGGAGTCCAGAGGAGTCCATAGGAGTCCAGAGGAGTCCAGAGGAGTCTAGAGGAGTCCAGAGGAGTCTAGAGGAGTCTAGAGGAGACCAGAGGAGTCCAGAGGAGTCCATAGGAGTCCAGAGGAGTCCAGATGAGTCCAGAGGAGTCCAAAGGAGTCCAGAGGACTCCAGAGGATTCTAGAGAAGTCTAAAGGAGTCCAGATAAGTCCAGAGGAGTCCATAGGAGTCCAGAGGAGTCTAGAGGAGTCCAGAGGAGTCCAGAGGAGTCTAGAGGAGTCCAGAGGAGTCTAAAGGAGTCCAGAGGAGTCCAGAGGAGTCTAAAGGAGTCCAGAGGAGTCTAGAGGAGTCTAGAGGAGTCCAGAGGAGTCTAGAGGAGTCTAAAGGAGTCTAGAGGAGTCCAGAGGAGTCTAGAGGAGTCTAAAGGAGTCCAGAGGAGTCTAAAGGAGTCTAAAGGAGTCCAGAGGAGTCCAGAGGAGTCTAGAGGAGTCCAGAGGAGTCTAGAGGAGTCTAAAGGAGTCCAGAGGAGTCTAGAGGAGTCCAGAGGAGTCTAGAGGAGTCTAAAGGAGTCCAGAGGAGTCTAGAGGAGTCTAGAGGAGTCCAGAGGAGTCCAGAGGAGTCTAAAGGAGTCCAGAGGAGTCTAGAGGAGTCCAGAGGAGTCCAGAGGAGTGTAGAGGAGTCCAGATGAGTCCAGAGGAGTCCAAAGGAGTCCAGAGGAGTCTAAAGGAGTCCAGAGGAGTCCAGAGGAGTCTAGAGGAGTCTAAAGGAGTCCAGATAAGTCCAGAGGAGTCCATAGGAGTCCAGAGGTGTCCAGAGGAGTCTAAAGGAGTCTAGAGGAGTCTAAAGGAGTCCAGAGGAGTCCAGAGGAGTCTAGAGGAGTCCAGAGGAGTCCAAAGGAGTCCAGAGGAGTCCAGATGAGTCTAGAGGAGTCCAGATGAGTCTAGAGGAGTCTAGAGGAGTCTAGAGGAGTCCAGATAAGTCCAGAGGAGTCCATAGGAGTCCAGAGGAGTCCATAGGAGTCCAGAGGAGTCTAGAGGAGTCCAGAGGAGTCCAGAGGAGTCTAAAGGAGTCTAGAGGAGTCCATAGGAGTCCAGAGGAGTCTAGAGGAGTCTAAAGGAGTCCAGAGGAGTCCAGAGGAGTCTAAAGGAGTCCAGAGGAGTCCAGAGGAGTCTAAAGGAGTCCAGAGGAGTCCAGAGGAGTGTAGAGGAGTCCAGAGGAGTCCAGAGGAGTCTAGAGGAGTCTAAAGGAGTCCAGAGGAGTCTAATGGAGTCCAGAGGAGTCCATAGGAGTTCAGAGGAGTCCAGATGAGTCCAGAGGAGTCTAAAGGAGTCTAGAGGAGTCCAGAGGAGTCTAGAGGAATCCATAGGAGTCCAGAGGAGTCTAGAGGAGTCCAGAGGAGTCCAGAGGAGTCTAAAGGAGTCTAGAGGAGTCCAAAGGAGTCCAGAGGAGTCCAGAGGAGTCTAGAGAAGTCCAAAGGAGTCCAGATAAGTCCAGAGGAGTCCATAGGAGTCCAGAGGGGTCTAGAGGAGTCTGAATGAGTCCAGAGGAGTCCAGAGGAGTCTAAATGAGTCTAGAGGAGTCCAGAGGAGTCCAGAGGAGTCTAGAGGAGTCTAAAGGAATTTAGAGGAGTCTAAAGGAGTCCAGAGGAGTCCAGAGGAGTCTAGAGGAGTCCAGAGGAGTCTAGAGGAGTCCAGAGGAGTCCAAAGGAGTCCAGAGGAGTCCAGATGAGTCCAGAGGAGTCCAAAGGAGTCCAGAGGAGTCTAAAGGAGTCCAGAGGAGTCCAGAGGAGTCCAGAGGAGTCTAGAGGAGTCTAGAGGAGTCCAGATAAGTCCAGAGGAGTCCATAGGAGTCCAGAGGTGTCCAGAGGAGTCTAAAGGAGTCTAGAGGAGTCTAAAGGAGTCCAGAGGAGTCCAGAGGAGTCTAGAGGAGTCCAGAGGAGTCCAGAGGAGTCTAGAGGAGTCTAAAGGAGTCCAGAGGAGTCCAGAGGAGTCTAAAGGAGTCTAGAGGAGTCCAGAGGAGTCTAGAGGAGTCTAAAGGAGTCCAGAGGAGTCTAAAGGAGTCTAAAGGAGTCCAGAGGAGTCTAGAGGAGTCCAGAGGAGTCTAGAGGAGTCTAAAGGAGTCCAGAGGAGTCTAGAGGAGTCTAGAGGAGTCCAGAGGAGTCTAGAGGAGTCTAATGGAGTCCAGAGGAGTCTAGAGGAGTCTAGAGGAGTCCAGAGGAGTCTAGAGGAGTCTAAAGGAGTCCAGAGGAGTCTAGAGGAGTCCAGAGGAGTCCAGAGGAGTGTAGAGGAGTCCAGATGAGTCCAGAGGAGTCTAGAGGAGTCCAGAGGAGTCTAAAGGAGTCCAGAGGAGTCCAGAGGAGTCTAGAGGAGTCTAGAGGAGTCCAGAGGAGTCCAGATGAGTCCAGAGGAGTCTAAAGGAGTCTAGAGGAGTCCAGAGGAGTCTAAAGGAGTCCAGAGGAGTCCAGAGGAGTCTAGAGGAGTCCAGAGGAGTCCAGAGGAGTCCAAAGGAGTCCAGAGGAGTCCATAGGAGTCCAGAGGAGTCCAGAGGAGTCTAGAGGAGTCCAGAGGAGTCTAGAGGAGTCTAGAGGAGACCAGAGGAGTCCAGAGGAGTCCATAGGAGTCCAGAGGAGTCCAGATGAGTCCAGAGGAGTCCAAAGGAGTCCAGAGGACTCCAGAGGATTCTAGAGAAGTCTAAAGGAGTCCAGATAAGTCCAGAGGAGTCCATAGGAGTCCAGAGGAGTCTAGAGGAGTCCAGAGGAGTCCAGAGGAGTCTAGAGGAGTCCAGAGGAGTCTAAAGGAGTCCAGAGGAGTCCAGAGGAGTCTAAAGGAGTCCAGAGGAGTCTAGAGGAGTCTAGAGGAGTCCAGAGGAGTCTAGAGGAGTCCAGAGGAGTGTAGAGGAGTCTAGAGGAGTCCAGAGGAGTCTAGAGGAGTCTAAAGGAGTCCAGAGGAGTCCATAGGAGTCCAGAGGAGTCCAGAGGAGTCCAGATGAGTCCAGAGGAGTCTAAAGGAGTCTAAAGGAGTCCAGAGGAGTCTAGAGGAGTCTAGAGGAGTCCAGAGGAGTCCAGAGGAGTCTAAAGGAGTCCAGAGGAGTCTAGAGGAGTCCAGAGGAGTCCAGAGGAGTGTAGAGGAGTCCAGATGAGTCCAGAGGAGTCCAAAGGAGTCCAGAGGAGTCTAAAGGAGTCCAGAGGAGTCCAAAGGAGTCCAGAGGAGTCCAGATGAGTCTAGAGGAGTCCAGATGAGTCTAGAGGAGTCTAGAGGAGTCTAGAGGAGTCCAGATAAGTCCAGAGGAGTCCATAGGAGTCCAGAGGAGTCCATAGGAGTCCAGAGGAGTCTAGAGGAGTCCAGAGGAGTCCAGAGGAGTCTAAAGGAGTCTAGAGGAGTCCAGAGGAGTCCAGAGGAGTCTAGAGGAGTCTAAAGGAGTCCAGAGGAGTCCAGAGGAGTCTAAAGGAGTCCAGAGGAGTCCAGAGGAGTCTAAAGGAGTCCAGAGGAGTCCAGAGGAGTGTAGAGGAGTCCAGAGGAGTCCAGAGGAGTTTAGAGGAGTCTAAAGGAGTCCAGAGGAGTCTAATGGAGTCCAGAGGAGTCCATAGGAGTTCAGAGGAGTCCAGATGAGTCCAGAGGAGTCTAAAGGAGTCTAGAGGAGTCCAGAGGAGTCTAGAGGAATCCATAGGAGTCCAGAGGAGTCTAGAGGAGTCCAGAGGAGTCCAGAGGAGTCTAAAGGAGTCTAGAGGAGTCCAAAGGAGTCCAGAGGAGTCCAGAGGAGTCTAGAGAAGTCCAAAGGAGTCCAGATAAGTCCAGAGGAGTCCATAGGAGTCCAGAGGGGTCTAGAGGAGTCTGAATGAGTCCAGAGGAGTCCAGAGGAGTCTAAATGAGTCTAGAGGAGTCCAGAGGAGTCCAGAGGAGTCTAGAGGAGTCTAAAGGAATTTAGAGGAGTCTAAAGGAGTCCAGAGGAGTCCAGAGGAGTCTAGAGGAGTCCAGAGGAGTCTAGAGGAGTCCAGAGGAGTCCAATGGAGTCCAGAGGAGTCCAGATGAGTCCAGAGGAGTCCAAAGGAGTCCAGAGGAGTCTAAAGGAGTCCAGAGGAGTCCAGAGGAGTCCAGAGGAGTCTAGAGGAGTCTAGAGGAGTCCAGATAAGTCCAGAGGAGTCCATAGGAGTCCAGAGGTGTCCAGAGGAGTCTAAAGGAGTCTAGAGGAGTCTAAAGGAGTCCAGAGGAGTCCAGAGGAGTCTAGAGGAGTCCAGAGGAGTCCAGAGGAGTCTAGAGGAGTCTAAAGGAGTCCAGAGGAGTCCAGAGGAGTCTAAAGGAGTCTAGAGGAGTCCAGAGGAGTCTAGAGGAGTCTAAAGGAGTCCAGAGGAGTCTAAAGGAGTCTAAAGGAGTCCAGAGGAGTCTAGAGGAGTCCAGAGGAGTCTAGAGGAGTCTAAAGGAGTCCAGAGGAGTCTAGAGGAGTCTAGAGGAGTCCAGAGGAGTCTAGAGGAGTCTAATGGAGTCCAGAGGAGTCTAGAGGAGTCTAGAGGAGTCCAGAGGAGTCTAGAGGAGTCTAAAGGAGTCCAGAGGAGTCTAGAGGAGTCCAGAGGAGTCCAGAGGAGTGTAGAGGAGTCCAGATGAGTCCAGAGGAGTCTAGAGGAGTCCAGAGGAGTCTAAAGGAGTCCAGAGGAGTCCAGAGGAGTCTAGAGGAGTCTAGAGGAGTCCAGAGGAGTCCAGATGAGTCCAGAGGAGTCTAAAGGAGTCTAGAGGAGTCCAGAGGAGTCTAAAGGAGTCCAGAGGAGTCCAGAGGAGTCTAGAGGAGTCCAGAGGAGTCCAGAGGAGTCTAAAGGAGTCCAGAGGAGTCCATAGGAGTCCAGAGGAGTCCAGAGGAGTCTAGAGGAGTCCAGAGGAGTCTAGAGGAGTCTAGAGGAGACCAGAGGAGTCCAGAGGAGTCCATAGGAGTCCAGAGGAGTCCAGATGAGTCCAGAGGAGTCCAAAGGAGTCCAGAGGACTCCAGAGGATTCTAGAGAAGTCTAAAGGAGTCCAGATAAGTCCAGAGGAGTCCATAGGAGTCCAGAGGAGTCTAGAGGAGTCCAGAGGAGTCCAGAGGAGTCTAGAGGAGTCCAGAGGAGTCTAAAGGAGTCCAGAGGAGTCCAGAGGAGTCTAAAGGAGTCCAGAGGAGTCTAGAGGAGTCTAGAGGAGTCCAGAGGAGTCTAGAGGAGTCCAGAGGAGTCCAGAGGAGTGTAGAGGAGTCTAGAGGAGTCCAGAGGAGTCTAGAGGAGTCTAAAGGAGTCCAGAGGAGTCCATAGGAGTCCAGAGGAGTCCAGAGGAGTCCAGATGAGTCCAGAGGAGTCTAAAGGAGTCTAGAGGAGTCCAGAGGAGTCTAGAGGAGTCTAGAGGAGTCCAGAGGAGTCCAGAGGAGTCTAGAGGAGTCCAGAGGAGTCTAAAGGAGTCTAGAGGAGTCCAGAGGAGTCCAGAGGAGTCTAGAGGAGTCTAAAGGAGTCCAGAGCAGTCCAGAGGAGTCTAGAGGAGTCCAGAGGAGTCCAGAGGAGTCTAAAGGAGTCTAGAGGAGTCTAAAGGAGTCCAGAGGAGTCCAGAGGAGTCTAGAGGAGTCCAGAGGAGTCCAGAGGATTCTAGAGGAGTCCAGAGGAGTCCAAAGGAGTCCAGAGGAGTCCAGATGAGTCCAGAGGAGTCCAAAGGAGTCCAGAGGAGTCTAAAGGAGTCCAGAGGAGTCTAGAGGAGTCTAGAGGAGTCTAAAGGAGTCCAGATAAGTCCAGAGGAGTCCATAGGAGTCCAGAGGTGTCCAGAGGAGTCTAAAGGAGTCTAGAGGAGTCTAAAGGAGTCCAGAGGAGTCCAGAGGAGTCTAGAGGAGTCCAGAGGAGTCTAGAGGAGTCTAGAGGAGTCCAGAGGAGTCCAAAGGAGTCCAGAGGCGTCCAGAGGAGTCCAGAGGAGTCCAAAGGAGTCCAGAGGAGTCCAGAGGAGTCCAGAGGAGTCTAGAGGAGTCCAGAGGAGTCCAGAGGAGTCTAGAGGAGTCTAGAGGAGTCCAGAGGAGTCCAGAGGAGTCTAGAGGAGTCCAGAGGAGTCCAGAGGAGTGTAGAGGAGTCCAGAGGAGTCCAGAGGAGTCTAGAGGAGTCCAGAGGAGTCTAAAGGAGTCCAGAGGAGTCCATAGGAGTCCAAAGGAGTCTAAAAAAGTCCAGAGGAGTCCAGAGGAGTCCAAAGGAGTCCATAGGAGTCCAGAGGAGTCCAGATGAGTCCAGAGGAGTCCAGAGGAGTCCAAAGGAGTCCAGAGGAGTCTAGAGGAGGCAGAGCTGCAGTCTTACACACTTCTCTGCGCCTCCCTTAGATCTGTCTCCCAGTCACTATAGCTGTAATTCTGAATCGAACTGTAGTTATACTATAGGTACTGTGTCTGTCCCCCGGCCCAAACGCGTTTTTATAAGTCATCCAAACGGCGTGAATCATCAGAATCTGATTAGAATCAAAACTACGAATACGATTTTGCTACAAGATCGGAGGATTCACTGCGGACTTTTGAACATTAGGTCCTTAGCATCCAAGTCTCTTTTAGTGAATGATCTGATATCAGATCAGCACATTGATTTACTTTTTTTGACTGAAACCTGGCTGTGTCGAGATGAATATGTTAGTTTGAATGAATCCACTCCTCCCAGTCATTTTAATACTCATATACCTCGAGACACCGGACGAGGTGATGGAGTAGCAGCTATTTTTAATTCCAGTCTTTTAGTTAACCCTCGACCAAAGCTGAATTTTTCTTCTTTTGAAAGCCTTGTTCTTAGTCTTCCACATCCAGTCTCAAGAACCTTTCAGCCAGTTCTAGTTGCTGTAGTTTACCGCCCTCCTGGCCCATATTCTGAGTTTTTATCTGAGTTTGCAGAATTTTTATCAGACTTAGTCCTTAGCAGTGATAGAATAATTGTTGTAGGTGACTTCAATATCCATGTGGATGTTGATAATGATAGCCTGAGCACAGCTTTCATGTCACTATTAGACTCTATTGGTTTCACCCAGGGTGTAAACGAACCTACTCATCATTTTAACCACACCCTGGATCTTGTTTTAGCTTATGGAATTGAAATCCATAACCTTACAGTTTTCCTAGAAAATCCTCTGCTATCAGACCATTTTTTTATTACATTTGATTTTGTCCTACTAGAATTACCTCTGCCTGGAAGAGGTGTGCTTTCTAGAAGTTTGTCGGATAGTGCTGTGGCTAGATTTAAGGAAGCTATTTCAGCTGTTTTTGATTCAGTACCGTGTTTCAACCCAGTTGGAAACTCTTACGATAGCTTTAGTCCCTCTCAGCTAGATCAGTTTGTTGATAGTGCAGTGGATTCACTGAGAGTTACTCTGGATTCGATTGCTCCCCTGAAACAGAAGGTTGTCAAGCGGCGGAGAGTGGCTCCATGGTTCAACTCAGAAACCCGTACTCTGAAACAATCATCACGGAATTTTGAAAGAATATGGCGTTCGACCAAAATGGTAGAATCTCGTTTTTTCTGGCAGGATAGTCATAGAAGATATATGAAGGCTCTACGTCACGCCCGAGCTGCCTACTACTCCTCTCTAATCGAGGAAAACAAAGGCAATCCTAGATACCTTTTCAGCACTGTAGCCAGGCTGACAGAGAGTCATGGCTCCATTGAGCCTTGTATTCCTCTAGCCCTCAGCAGTAATGATTTCCTTAGCTTTTTCAACAACAAAGTTCTAGACATCAGAGACAAAATTGGTAACCTCCTGCCCTTACCTGGTGCAGATACGTCTGTTACGGCAGAGACAGTTCCAGGACCAGATATTAGTCTCGACTGTTTTTCTCCAATCGACCTTTCAGAGCTACATTCCATTTTTTCTGCATCGAAACCGTCAACCTGTATTTTGGACCCAATCCCAACCAAGCTGTTTAAGGAAGTCTTTCCCTTAGTTAGCAACTCCATATTAGATATGATCAATATGTCTTTACTGGCAGGCTATGTACCACAGACATTTAAAGTAGCGGTAATCAAACCTCTACTTAAAAAGCCTACTCTGGACTCAGGAACTCTGGCTAACTACAGACCTATATCCAACCTTCCTTTTATCTCGAAGATCCTGGAGAAGGTGGTAGCTAAACAGCTGTGTGACTTTCTCCATGACAACAGTTTATTTGAAGAGTTCCAGTCAGGATTTAGAGTCCACCATAGCACTGAGACTGCACTAGTTAGAGTTACAAACGATCTACTTCTAGCCTCAGACAGGGGACTTCTGTCTGTGCTCGTCTTGTTAGATCTTAGTGCTGCTTTTGACACCATTGACCATCGGATCCTGTTGTACAGACTGGAGCATTTGCTTGGAATTACAGGGACTGCTTTAAGTTGGTTTGAATCCTACTTATCAGACCGATCTCAGTTTGTACATGTTAATGATGAGTCCTCTATGCACACTAAAGTTTGCCATGGAGTCCCACAAGGTTCAGTGCTTGGACCAATTCTTTTTACATTATATATGCTTCCTCTGGGAAATATTATGAGGAAACACTCCATACAGTTTCATTGTTATGCAGATGATACTCAGCTTTATGTATCAATGAAGCCCGATGGTACCAGTCAGTTATGTCAGCTAGAAACATGCCTTAAGGACGTTAGGACCTGGATGACCAGAAATTTTTTGCTACTTAACTCAGACAAGACTGAAGTTATTGTGCTAGGCCCTAAGAACCTCAGAGAGACTTTTTCTAGTGATGTGACTGTCCTTAATGACATCAGCCTGGCATCTAGCACCACTGTTAGGAATCTAGGAGTTATTTTTGATCAAGATATGTCTTTTAGCTCTCACATCAGTCAAGTTTCAAGAACAGCCTACTTTCACCTTCGTAATATATCCAAGATCAGGAATATCCTGTCGCAAAGTGATGCAGAAAAACTAGTTCATGCATTTGTTACCTCCAGACTGGATTATTGTAACTCTCTTTTGTCAGGGTGCTCTGGCAAATCTCTAAAGACTCTTCAACGGGTCCAGAATGCTGCAGCTCGTGTACTGACCAGAACCAGGAAATGGGACCACATTACTCCTGTCCTGGCTTCTCTGCACTGGCTCCCTATACAGTCTAGAATAGAATTCAAGATCCTTCTTCTCACCTACAAAGCTCTAAATGGCCAGGCACCATCTTATCTTAAGGAGCTACTAGTGCCGTACTGTCCCTTGAGAGCGTTGCGGTCCCGGAGTGCAGGCCTGCTGGTGGTACCTACAGTCTCCAAGTGTACTATGGGGGGTAAAGCCTTCAGTTATCGGGCTCCTCTCCTCTGGAACCGCCTTCCAGCCGGGGTCCGGGAGGCAGACACAGTCTGTATTTTTAAGATTAGACTTAAAACTTTCCTTTTTGATAAATCTTATAGTTAGGGCTGGTGCTGGTGTAGACCAGCTCTTAGTTATGCTGCTATAGGCTTAGACTACCGGGGGAACTGGCACCTTGAGCTCCTCTCTCTCTCTCTCTCTCTCTCTCTCTCTCTGCATATACAGTACATCATATTACTGCATGTATCTATCTATAAATCTCAGTCACTAACCACCTACTTTCCTGGGAGCTCTTGAGCTCCCCTAGGCTCCTCAAGATCATCGGTTGACGGCTTGCCAGAACAACCCCCACCCCACCACTACCCCCTCCCCACCGGATCGTGGGTTGGCGGCCTGCCAGAACAACCCCCCACACCCCCTCCCCTCCCCACCGGATTGCTGATGGACGGTCTACCTCCCCCCACCCCCTTGCTCTCTATCCCTCTTCCTGCATCTTATCCCATCTCTCCCCCTATCCCTTTCCAAGCCCGGCGCAGTCTAGGCCTGTGAAGACTGTTTCGTCATGAGCCGGGGATCCGGCCGAAGATTTCTGCCTTTTAATAAGAAAGTTTTTTCTTACCACTGTAACTTTTGCTGCTTTGCTAAAGTGCTCATGATGGATAGACCAGATCTTTGTAACATAGCAATAAGTAAGGTCTTTTACCTGCTTTTTGTAACATAACAATGAGTAAGGTCTTTTACCTGCTTTTTGTAACATAACAATGAGTAAGGTCTTTTACCTGCTTTTTGTAACATAACAATGAGTAAGGTCTTTTACCTGCTTTATGTAACATAACAATGAGTAAGGTCTTTTACCTGCTTTTTGTAACATAACAATGAGTAAGGTCTTTTACCTGCTTTTTGTAACATAACAATGAGTAAGGTCTTTTACCTGCTTTATGTAACATAACAATGAGTAAGGTCTTTTACCTGCTTTATGTAACATAACAATGAGTAAGGTCTTTTACCTGCTTTTTGTAACATAACAATGAGTAAGGTCTTTTACCTGCTCTTTTGTAATGTTAACAGACAATGAGTAAGGTATTTTACCTGCTTCTTGTAAAGTGTCTCGAGATAACACTTGTTATGAGTTGACGCTATACAAATAAAAGTTGATTGATTGATTGATTGATAGAGGAGTCTAGAGGAGTCTAAAGGAGTCCAGATAAGTCCAGAGGAGTCCATAGGAGTCCAGAGGAGTCTAGAGGAGTGTAAAGGAGTCCAGAGGAGTCCAGAGGAGTCTAAAGGAGTCCAGAGGAGTCCAGAGGAGTCTAAAGGAGTCTAGAGGAGTCCAGAGGAGTCTAATGGAGTCCAGAGGAGTCCAGAGGAGTCTAGAGGAGTCTAGAGGAGTCTAAAGGAGTCCAGATAAGTCCAGAGGAGTCCATAGGAGTCCAGAGGAGTCCAGAGGAGTCTAAAGGAGTCCAGTGGAGTCCAGAGGAGTCTAGAGGAGTCTAGAGGAGTCCAGAGGAGTCTATAGGAGTCCAGAGGAGTCTAGAGGAGTCCAGAGGAGTCGAAAGGAGTCCAGAGGAGTCCAGATGAATCCAGAGGAGTCCAGAGGAGTCCAAAGGAGTCCAGAGGAGTCCAGAGGAGTCTAGAGGAGTCTAGAGGAGTCCAGAGGAGTCTAGAGGAGTCTAGAGGAGTCTAGAGGAGTCCAGATAAGTCCAGAGGAGTCCATAGGAGTCCAGAGGAGTCTAAAGGAGTCCAGAGGAGTCCAGAGGAGTCTAGAGGAGTCTAAAGGAGTCTAGAGGAGTCCATAGGAGTCCAGAGGAGTCTAGAGGAGTCTAAAGGAGTCCAGAGGAGTCCAGAGGAGTCTAAAGGAGTCTAGAGGAGTCTAGAGGAGTCTAAAGGAGTCCAGAGGAGTCTAGAGGAATCTAGAGGAGTCTAAAGGAGTCCAGATAAGTCCAGAGGAGTCCATAGGAGTCCATAGGAGTCTAGAGGAGTGTAAAGGAGTCCAGAGGAGTCCAGAGGAGTCCAAAGAAGTGTAGAGGAGTCCAGAGGAGTCTAGAGGAGTCTAGAGGAGTCTAAAGGAGTCCAGAGGAGTCTAAAGGAGTCTAAAGGAGTCCAGAGGAGTCCAGAGGAGTCTAGAGGAGTCCAGAGGAGTCTAGAGGAGTCTAAAGGAGTCCAGAGGAGTCTAAAGCAGTCCAGAGGAGTCCATAGGAGTCCAGAGGAGTCTAGAGGAGTCCAGAGGAGTCCAGAGGAGTCTAAAGGAGTCCAGAGGAGTCCAGGGGAGTCTAGAGGAGTCCAGAGGAGTCCAGAGGAGTCTAAAGGAGTCTAGAGGAGTCCAGAGGAGTCTAAAGGAGTCCAGAGGAGTCCAGAGGAGTCCATAGGAGTCCAGAGGAGCCCAGAGGAGTCTAGAGGAGTCTAGAGGAGTCCAGAGGAGTCCAGAGGAGTCCAGAGGAGTCTAGAGGAGTCTAGAGGAGTCTAAAGGAGTCCAGAGGAGACTAGAGGAGTCCAGAGGAGTCCAGAGGAGTGTAGAGGAGTCCAGATGAGTCCAGAGTAGTCCAAAGGAGTCCAGAGGAGTCTAAAGGAGTCCAGAGGAGTCCAGAGGAGTCTAGAGGAGTCTAGAGGAGTCTAAAGGAGTCCAGATAAGTCCAGAGGAGTCCATAGGAGTCCAGAGGTGTCCAGAGGAGTCTAAAGGAGTCTAGAGGAGTCTAAAGGAGTCCAGAGGAGTCCAGAGGAGTCTAGAGGAGTCCAGAGGAGTCCAGAGGAGTCCAGAGGAGTCTAGAGGAGTCCAGATAAGTCCAGAGGAGTCCATAGGAGTCCAGAGGAGTCTAGAGGAGTCCTAAGGAGTCTAAAGGAGTCCAGAGGAGTCCATAGGAGTCTAGAGGAGTCCAGAGGAGTCCAAAGGAGTCCAGAGGAGTCCAGATGAGTCCAGAGGAGTCCAAAGGAGTCCAGAGGAGTCTAAAGGAGTCCAGAGGAGTCTAGAGGAGTCTAGAGGAGTCTAGAGGAGTCTAAAGGAGTCCAGATAAGTCCAGAGGAGTCCATAGGAGTCCAGAGGTGTCCAGAGGAGTCTAAAGGAGTCTAGAGGAGTCTAAAGGAGTCCAGAGGAGTCCAGAGGAGTCTAGAGGAGTCCAGAGGAGTCCAGAGGAGTCTAGAGGAGTCCAGAGGAGTCGAAAGGAGTCCAGAGGAGTCCAGATGAATCCAGAGGAGTCCAGAGGAGTCCAAAGGAGTCCAGAGGAGTCCAGAGGAGTCTAGAGGAGTCTAGAGGAGTCCAGAGGAGTCTAGAGGAGTCTAGAGGAGTCTAGAGGAGTCCAGATAAGTCCAGAGGAGTCCATAGGAGTCCAGAGGAGTCTAAAGGAGTCCAGAGGAGTCCAGAGGAGTCCAGAGGAGTCTAAAGGAGTCTAGAGGAGTCCATAGGAGTCCAGAGGAGTCTAGAGGAGTCTAAAGGAGTCCAGAGGAGTCCAGAGGAGTCCAGAGGAGTCTAGAGGAGTCTAGAGGAGTCTAAAGGAGTCCAGAGGAGTCTAGAGGAGTCTAGAGGATTCTAAAGGAGTCCAGATAAGTCCAGAGGAGTCCATAGGAGTCTAGAGGAGTGTAAAGGAGTCCAGAGGAGTCCAAAGAAGTGTAGAGGAGTCCAGAGGAGTCTAGAGGAGTCTAGAGGAGTCTAAAGGAGTCCAGAGGAGTCTAAAGGAGTCTAAAGGAGTCCAGAGGAGTCCAGAGGAGTCTAGAGGAGTCCAGAGGAGTCTAGAGGAGTCTAAAGGAGTCCAGAGGAGTCTAAAGCAGTCCAGAGGAGTCCATAGGAGTCCAGAGGAGTCTAGAGGAGTCCAGAGGAGTCCAGAGGAGTCTAAAGGAGTCCAGAGGAGTCCAGAGGAGTCTAGAGGAGTCCAGAGGAGTCCAGAGGAGTCTAAAGGAGTCTAGAGGAGTCCAGAGGAGTCCATAGGATTCCAGAGGAGTCCAGAGGAGTCTAGAGGAGTCTAGAGGAGTCCAGAGGAGTCCAGAGGAGTCTAGAGGAGTCTAAAGGAGTCCAGAGGAGACTAGAGGAGTCCAGAGGAGTCCAGAGGAGTGTAGAGGAGTCCAGATGAGTCCAGAGTAGTCCAAAGGAGTCCAGAGGAGTCTAAAGGAGTCCAGAGGAGTCCAGAGGAGTCTAGAGGAGTCTAGAGGAGTCTAAAGGAGTCCAGATAAGTCCAGAGGAGTCCATAGGAGTCCAGAGGTGTCCAGAGGAGTCTAAAGGAGTCTAGAGGAGTCTAAAGGAGTCCAGAGGAGTCCAGAGGAGTCTAGAGGAGTCCAGAGGAGTCCAGAGGAGTCCAGATAAGTCCAGAGGAGTCCATAGGAGTCCAGAGGAGTCTAGAGGAGTCCTAAGGAGTCCAGAGGAGTCTAAAGGAGTCTAGAGGAGTCCATAGGAGTCCAGAGGAGTCTATAGGAGTCTAAAGGAGTCCAGAGGAGTCCAGAGGAGTCTAAAGGAGTCTAGAGGAGTCCAGAGGAGTCTAGAGGAGTCTAGAGGAGTCTAAATGAGTCCAGAGGAGTCTAAAGGAGTCCAGAGGAGTCCAGAGGAGTCTAGAGGAGTCCAGAGGAGTCTAGAGGAGTCTAAAGGAGTCCAGAGGAGTCTAGAGGAGTCCAGAGGAGTCCAGAGGAGTCTATAGGAGTCCAGAGGAGTCTAAAGGAGTCCAGAGGAGTCCAGAGGAGTCTAAAGGAGTCTAGAGGAGTCTAAAGGAGTCCAGAGGAGTCTACTGGAGTCCAGAGGAGTCTAGAGGAGTCTAGAGGAGTCTAGAGGAGTCTAAAGGAGTCCAGATAAGTCCAGAGGAGTCCATAGGAGTCCAGAGGTGTCCAGAGGAGTCTAAAGGAGTCTAGAGGAGTCTAAAGGAGTCCAGAGGAGTCCAGAGGAGTCTAAAGGAGTCCAGAGCAGTCCAGAGGAGTCTAGAGGAGTCCAGAGGAGTCCAGAGGAGTCTAAAGGAGTCTAGAGGAGTCTAAAGGAGTCCAGAGGAGTCTAGAGGAGTCCAGAGGAGTCTAGAGGAGTCCAGAGGAGTCCAGAGGAGTGTAGAGGAGTCCAGAGGAGTCCAGAGGAGTCTAGAGGAGTCTAAAGGAGTCCAGAGGAGTCTACTGGAGTCCAGAGGAGTCTAGAGGAGTCTAGAGGAGTCTAGAGGAGTCTAAAGGAGTCCAGATAAGTCCAGAGGAGTCCATAGGAGTCCAGAGGTGTCCAGAGGAGTCTAAAGGAGTCTAGAGGAGTCTAAAGGAGTCCAGAGGAGTCCAGAGGAGTCTAAAGGAGTCCAGAGCAGTCCAGAGGAGTCTAGAGGAGTCCAGAGGAGTCCAGAGGAGTCTAAAGGAGTCTAGAGGAGTCTAAAGGAGTCCAGAGGAGTCTAGAGGAGTCCAGAGGAGTCCAGAGGAGTCTAGAGGAGTCCAGAGGAGTCCAGATGAGTTCAGAGGAGTCCAGAGGAGTCTAAAGGAGTCCAGTGGAGTCCAGAGGAGTCTAGAGGAGTCTAGAGGAGTCCAGAGGAGTCTATAGGAGTCCAGAGGAGTCTAAAGGAGTCCAGAGGAGTCCAGAGGAGTCTAAAGGAGTCCAGAGCAGTCCAGAGGAGTCTAGAGGAGTCCAGAGGAGTCCAGAGGAGTCTAAAGGAGTCTAGAGGAGTCTAAAGGAGTCCAGAGGAGTCTAGAGGAGTCCAGAGGAGTCCAGAGGAGTCTAGAGGAGTCCAGAGGAGTCCAAAGGAGTCCAGAGGAGTCCAGATGAGTCCAGAGGAGTCCAGAGGAGTCTAGAGGAGTCCAGTGGAGTCCAGAGGAGTCTAGAGGAGTCTAGAGGAGTCCAGAGGAGTCTATCGGAGTCCAGAGGAGTCTAGAGGAGTCTAAAGGAGTCCAGAGGAGTCCAGAGGAGTCTAAAGGAGTCTAGAGGAGTCCATAGGAGTCCATAGGAGTCTAGAGGAGTCTAAAGGAGTCCAGAGGAGTCCAGAGGAGTCCAGAGGAGTCTAGAGGAGTCTAGAGGAGTCTAAAGGAGTCCACAGGAGTCTAAAGGAGTCTAAAGGAGTCCAGAGGAGTCCAGAGGAGTCTAGAGGAGTCCAGAGGAGTCTAGAGGAGTCTAAAGGAGTCCAGAGGAGTCTGGAGGAGTCTAAAGGAGTTCACAGGAGTCTAAAGGAGTCTAAATGAGTCCAGAGGAGTCTAGAGGAGTCCAGAGGAGTCCAGAGGAGTGTAGAGGAGTCCAGAGGAGTCCAGAGGAGTCCAGAGGAGTCTAAAGGAGTCCAGAGGAGTCCAGAGGAGTCTAAAAAAGTCCAGAGGAGTCCAGAGGAGTCCAAAAGAGTCCAGAGGAGTCCAGAGGAGTCCAGATGAGTCCAGAGGAGTCCAAAGGAGTCCAGAGGAGTCTAGAGGAGTGTAGAGGAGTCTAAAGGAGTCCACATAAGTCCAGAGGAGTCCATAGGAGTCCAGAGGAGTCCAGAGGAGTCTAGAGGAGTTCAGAGGAGTCCAGAGGAGTCTAGAGGAGTCTAGAGGAGTCCAGAGGAGTCCAGAGGAGTCTAGAGGAGTCTAAAGGAGTCCAGAGGAGTCTAAAGGAGTCCAGAGGAGTCCATAGGAGTCCAGAGGAGTCCAGAGGAGTCTAGAGGAGTCCAGAGGAGTCTAAAGGAGTCCAGAGGAGTCCAGAGGAGTCCATTGGAGTGTAGAGGAATTCAGAGGAGTCCAGAGGAGTCCATAGGAGTCCAGAGGAGTCCAGAGGAGTCTAGAGGAGTCCAGACATCAGGCAGTAATGTTGAGTGTTCAGCAGTGAAACGCACGGCGCTCACATGATCTTTAAATTCTTCTCCTGATAATGACAGCTCGACTGTAACGTCTCCTTTCAGCTGTGAACTCAATGACGTGATTGTTCTTCATCACATCGTAAATGCTGAGGGAATTTCTCTCCAAATGTCTCCACATTGACATTTCACGGGTCGAAAATGTCTCAACACGCCAATCAGCTGTTTGGAATCAGCCCTGAACTTTAGTCCACAGCTGACTCAGAGGCGACCTCCACATCATCAGATCCTAAAGCTCATCACTGAGCAGTTCCTCAAACATCATCCTCCAGCCCGGTGTCGCTGCACGATCTGACAAATGTCTCAGTCCGAGGGTCGTCTGGTTTCAGTTCTAAATAGTTCATACTCATCAGAATGAGTTCATCATCATGTTCTCTACATCAGCGTTTCTCAAAGTGGGGTTACTGACCTCCTGGGGTGTCACCAAGGGAATCATGGGGATAGTTGAAACTTGGAGGGAAGAGGGGGGAAGATCTAAAATATTAGTGGCAGTAAAATGTGTTTCCTTGTTGATACAAATATGTTCTTTTTATGACACGTTTCATTCCCTCAGCCAATCAGAATCAAGCAGCGTTATGAGTGACTCGACTCCTGCCATCATCATCATCATGAAGGTCGTAGGTGTTCATAAAGAGCTGGGTCTTTAGCTTTTTCTTAAAGGTGCAAAGGGATTTAAAGGAGTTATTTTAGTTTTTAGATTTATAGTTGGTTCCACCACCGGGGGGCGACAGAGGAGAAGAGTCTAGTCAGCGTCTTAGGACCCTGTTGTGAAGGATCAGACGCCTTTCATCGGCAGAGCGTTTGGGGGGGGGAATCATTGTGATTCTGTCAGTGTTCTGACTGAATGCTGGATGTTTTTCTTCTTCTCTTGTTTGCATCCAGCACGTAGTCACATCCTTCCTTGTGACTTCTGTGAGTCAGATTTCTTTATAACAACACCTCGTGTCTCAGTCTGCCCACCGTGACGCTCTCATGGTTTGGATCTAATAGTACCTCTATGTAATGATCCGCTCCGAGAGAGAGGGGCCGTATTCATGAAGCTAGTGACGGAAATCTGAGGAAACTCTTAGAATCACAATGTTTTCTAAGAATGATTAAAGGTCTGATGTTGGTGTTAAGTGGGTCAGCATCAAAACACAGAGAAGTCTTCTTTCTGTGTTTTATATATATATATAATATAAAATACAGATAAACACTTTACTGTGTCGATCCCTCGGTTATCGGCTTGTGGTAAAGATTTATAATAAAGAGAAGATGGTCACTCGACTGTAAATGACCTGTGCATGTGCGAGCGTCACTGCAGGACTCTGGAGAGTGATGATGCTCGTTGTAACCAAAAACTGTAAATCTGAATGTTTGAACCCTGAGTGGCGTCCCCCGTCTGTTCCTGCAGGGGGCGCTGGAGTCCCATCGATGGCGGTCTCCATGCTGGAAATGCTGTCTCAGTCTAACTTTCAGTCAACCTAACGACAGGCTGAGAGCTGGAGCTGAGGCGGGTTTTAAACCTCCTGACAAACCGTTACACCGCGCCCACCTGTCAATCAGGTCAGCTACACGCCTTATTGTGAATAACTCTTATCCTTCATCAAATCAAAACTGATGAGTCATCAAAACATTCACCCCCCGTACAGTGTGTGTCCATCGAGACATGAGCTAATCACACCTATTTGGTTTTTTGAACCAGGCTGTAAACATGTTAATCTCTGCTGTAAAAACAGACTTTTGAGAATGGGTGTGTATGTGACTTCCTGTGCTTCTGCAGCCAGCCTCTAGTGGACACTCCAGGAACTGCAGGATGTTACACTTCAGCATCGGCTTCATGTTTCAACACTGGAGGTTGCTGCTTGGTTGTAATCCATACAGCGCCCTCTGCTGGTGACAGAGAACTGCTAGTGTAATACAATGAAACTCAAATGAAATGCTGTTTGACTGGTGAATAAATCTGTAATATCGCCGCATATCAGAGATAAAATAAGCCAACACCGATGGTCACTGGATATGCAGACATCAACTGATATTACTGGCTGGCTGATTATTCCTTTAAGTAAATACAATTTTAAAAACTAGGATGAATTAGTTTTGAGTTTGAAATGATGAGTGTGTGTGTGTGTAAAGGGTTGGTGTTTTTAAAGAGGATTGTTTACATGCAGATAAAAACTGAACGTTAAAGATCTAATTTAATAAATAATAACAAGGTGAGAGTGACCAATCATGTGCTGAATATCATCTTTAACCCCTGCTCTTCTTCTTCCTTTGTGTAGCCCTGTGATTGGCTGGTGAACAGTCCAGGGTGTAACCCCGCCTCCAGCCCCCCGTGACCCCGAACAGGAAAGCAGTAAAGATGATGGCTGGATGATTAAACATGAATTCAGTGAATTATTGTTCATAAAACTTTATTCAACATGTTGAACAAACGAGACGTCAGACGATGCGTTCAGGGCTAACTCGTTTTTTATTTGCACGTCCAATTAGTGTTTACAAACCTAACAGAGAGGTTAGCATCCAGGTCTACAGCAGGGGGCGCTCAAACACACTAAAGCTCCGAGGACATCAGACAGGAAGGAAACCAGCAAACATGTTTGACGTCTGTACAAATCTACAGTCTGTCAGAGAGCAGCTCTGATTCAAATACAACTTTATTTAAACGGGTTGTGAACGAGCCGCGGCCTCGCCCATCAGAAGTGGATCAGATTCAAACGGGGACTGAAATGTGCTTCGAAATCAGGGAGAGGTCGGAGTGTCAAAACCAAAGAGTTCACTTCAGACACTTAAAAAAAACACTCTGATCACTTTACACAGCGCCACCAGCAGGCCGATTAAAACATTACTGCAGGGAGAAACACACAGGTGGGGTCAGAGGAAAGGTGGGGTCAGAGGACAGGTGGGGTCAGAGGACAGGTGGGGTCAGAGGAAAGGTGGGGTTAGAGGACAGGTGGGGTCAGAGGACAGGTGGGGTCAGAGGAAAGGTGGGGTTAGAGGACAGGTGGGGTCAGAGGACAGGTGGGGTCAGAGGAAAGGTGGGGTTAGAGGACAGGTGGGGTCAGAGGACAGGTAGGGTCAGAGGTCAGGTAGGGTCAGAGGACAGTGGGGTCAGAGGACAGTGGGGTCGGAGGACAGATGGGGTCAGAGGACAGGTTAGGGGGAGATACAGGGGGGGGGGGTTGAGGCTGACGATGGTTTAAACCAGACTTCATTATCTCTCCACATTAAAAGACACTGAGGCTGTTTTCAGCCCTCTGGATCGTTTGCTCTGGTCTGAATCATGGACCATGTGTTCTCACATCGTTAGGTTTGTTCTGGTATCGTGTGGAAGAGACGA
>NW_026870209.1:2500-5000 GCF_963584025.1 Labrus mixtus
GTTTCACTAATATTTATGCTCCAAATAATGGAGCTGAAAGGTTTTTATACCCGCCTCCAAAAGGAGTTACTGATCTACCATCAGGATCAGATCATTCTTGGTGGTGATTTTAACTGCACACTTGATTTCACCGTGGATAGAATAGGAGAGGAGCCACATCCACATTCATCCCAGACTTTAAAAACTGTCATCTCTCACCTGGATTTGTTGGACACATTTAGAGTGAAACATCCACAATCCAGACAATATACATGGGTCAGGGTTAACAGTAACAGGGTGTGTGCAGCTAGACTGGACAGGGTTTACATCTCCAGAACTCTCAACCCCAGATTCATTCTTTGTAATATTCTGCCTGTTGGCTTCACTGATCACCATTTAGTTAGTGTGGAGCTGATTATTTCACCAGGTGAAAGGGCTAAGTCCTTCTGGCATTTTAATAACAAGCTTCTACTGGACAATGTTTTCTGTAAAAATTTTGAGTGTTTTTGGGATCAGTGGCAATTAAGAAAAGTTGAGTTTGATTCTTTGAAGCTTTGGTGGGAGGTTGGTAAAGCTCAGATTCGTGTTTTTTGTCAGCAGTACACGTCACACTCTTCTGCTAGATTAAAAACAGTCGTTAAAAATCTTGAGGACAACATTAAGAACCTTGAGGAGGGGTTAAATGGGAGTGTGGATCCCACCACTGGTACCCTGCTGAAGGAGAAACGTATGGAGTTGAGCTCTTTCCTGCAGGAGAGGGTGAAGGGAGCTCTTGTGCGGAGTCGTTTCCTTCAACTCAAAGACATGGATGCCCCAACGTCTTTCTTTTTCAATCTTGAGAGATCTGTGGCTCAAAAAAAGCTGCTGACATGTCTTAAACTGCCAGGAGGTCGAATAACAGCTGATCCAAAGGAAATGAGCAGTCATGCCATGCAGTTCTATGAAGATCTGTTTGGAGCAGAGAGTTGCAGCCAGGAGTGTCGCAGGGAGCTCCTGGAGGGTCTCCCTCAGCTCAGTGTGGAGGAGAAGTCTCTTCTGGAAGGGGAGCTGACTCTGGAGGAGCTCACTGCTGCTGTCACTCAGATGGCAACAGGAAGAGCACCTGGAATAGATGGGTTGTCCACAGACTTTTTTAAGAGGTTCTGGAATATTCTTGGGTCTGACCTGCATAGTGTTTTAATGGAGTGTTGCAGGACCGGGTCTCTTCCTGGTTCTTGTAAGAGAGCAGTTCTTTCCTTGCTCCCCAAGAAAGGTGACCTGGCATTGTTAAAAAACTGGAGGCCGGTTGCTTTGCTCTGTGCGGACTACAAGATCTTCTCCAGAGCTTTATCGAACAGACTAAAGGACGTTCTGGGAAGTGTGGTCCATAAAGACCAGAGTTACTGTGTTCCAGACCGGACAATCATGGATAATGTTTTTCTTGATGTGTGATTTATTGATGTGTGTAAAATCTATAATATAAATGTTGGCATTGTGTCACTGGATCAAGAGAAGGCGTTTGACAGGGTGGATCACTCGTATTTGTTTTCTGCACTGAGGTCTTTTGGTTTTGGGGATGGTTTTGTGTCATTAGTTGGTTTGTTGTATCAGGATGCACAGTGTTTGGTGAAGATGGGGGCGGGGTTGAGTCGGCCAATCCCTGTACGGCGAGGGATCAGACAAGGTTGTCCCATCTCCGGCCAGCTGTATAGCTTGGCTATTGAGCCCTTGCTGTGCAGGTTGAGGGGCCGGCTCAGCGGGCTTTCTTTGCCCGTGTCCTGTAGAATCGAATGTCCCCCTACAGTTTCTGCCTATGCTGATGATGTAAACATCTTCATCTCCAATCAGGGGGACGTTCGGTGTCTGCAGGACACCCTGTCCCTGTATGAAAGGGCAACAGCTGCACGGGTGAACTGGGAAAAAAGTGGTGCCTTATTGGTGGGAGAGTGGAGGGACCAGGCAGTGCCCAGTCTGCCTGGTGGACTTGAGTGGGGGAGGGAGGGGTTGAAGGTGTTGGGGGTTTATTTGGGTACTGAGGGCTTTGAGGGTTGCTACCCCAGTTGTCGTATAGGGGAAGAGTTCTGGTGGTCAATAACTTGGTTGCCTCGACTCTCTGGCACAGACTTGTGGCTTTGACACCTCCAAGAGGGCTGATGGAGGACATTCAAAGGGCCATCCTGGACTTTTTCTGGTCAGGCAAACACTGGGTCCAGGCGGCAGTCCTCTACCTGCCGGGGGCTGAAGGGGGACATGGACTTATAGACATTCAGTCAAAAATTGCCTCATTCAGACTCCAGACTGCACAGAGACTCCTTTTCACTTGTGGTCCCAGCTGGATGGACATCGCTCGACTGCTGCTGAGGAGAGCTGGGCGGCTGGGGTACACTAAGCAGCTCTTTCTGTTAAAGCTCGAGGAGGTGGATCTCACTGGTTTAACATCCTTTTATATGTCTGTAATGCAGGCATGGAAAATGTACACATTCAAAAGAAACAAAACTGAGAGTCCGGGAATGTGGATCTTTGAGGAACCGTTATTTTTTAA
>NW_026870209.1:15000-35000 GCF_963584025.1 Labrus mixtus
CAGTATTAACTCATCCATTCATACACATTGACACGCTGATGGTAGAGGCTGCTGAGTAAAGAGTCCATCAGTATTAACTCATCCATTCACACACATTCACACACTGATGGTAGAGGCCGCTGTGTAAAGAGTCCATCAGTATTAACTCATCCATTCATACACATTCACACACTGATGGTAGAGGCCGCTGTGTAAAGAGTCCATCAGTATTAACTCATCCATTCATACACATTCACACACTGATGGTAGAGGCTGCTGTGTAAAGAGTCCATCAGTATTAACTCATCCAGTCACACACTGATGGTAGAGGCTGCTGAGTAAAGAGTCCATCAGTATTAACTCATCCAGTCACACACTGATGGTAGAGGCTGCTGAGTAAAGAGTCCATCAGTATTAACTCATCCAGTCACACACTGATGGTAGAGGCTGCTGAGTAAAGAGTCCATCAGTATTAACTCATCCAGTCACACACTGATGGTAGAGGCTGCTGAGTAAAGAGTCCATCAGTATTAACTCATCCAGTCACACACTGATGGTAGAGGCTGCTGAGTAAAGAGACCATCAGTATTAACTCATCCATTCATACACATTCACACACTGATGGTAGAGGCTGCTGAGTAAAGAGACCATCAGTATTAACTCATCCATTCATACACATTCACACACTGATGGTAGAGGCCGCTGAGTAAAGAGACCATCAGTATTAACTCATCCATTCATACACATTCACACCCTGATGGTAGAGGCCGCTGAGTAAAGAGTCCCTCAGTATTAACTCATCCATTCATACACATTCACACGCTGATGGTAGAGGCTGCTGAGTAAAGAGACCATCAGTATTAACTCATCCATTCATACACATTCACACGCTGATGGTAGAGGCTGCTGAGTAAAGAGTCCATCAGTATTAACTCATCCATTCATACACATTCACACGCTGATGGTAGAGGCCGCTGAGTAAAGAGTCCATCAGTATTAACTCATCCATTCATACACATTCACACGCTGATGGTAGAGGCTGCTGAGTAAAGAGGAGGTTGGGTGCAGGATGGTGGATCTGTTGCAGAAGAATTCACACAAAATGAGTCAGGAAGTAAAAAATATTTCAAACTAGATCTTTAAACAGATTCACTGATGTAATGATAATACTTCACTGGCCTCTCAGAGGACGACGTACACATCTGTAGATTTAAATTAAACAAACTTCCACATCACAGAGCACAAACGATGAAGAAAGGCACCTGGTGATAAAGAACGTTTTCATTATCAGGCAGACTGTGACATAAACCTCCCAGCCAAATCTTCAGAGCCAGTTTGAAAACCTCACAAGCTGCTGATTATTTCCAGTTTTCAGGCAATCTGCTCCTCAACTTCAGCGCCAAGTACAGAAAAGTTTTTCTTCTGCGTGTTCTCTGAAACTTCAGAGGGACAAAGTCAGTGGATCCACCTGTCCTGGAGAAACAATCTGTATTTTTATCTTTCCTTCTGTTTTCAACCCGTCATGGTATCAATACAATAAAGTTGGGCGGCTGTGGCTCAGTTGGTAGAGTCGTCACCTCTCAACCGGAAGGTTGAGGGTCAGTCAGTGAAATCAGTGTGTGAAAGGGTGGGTTTGACAGGTGGTGTAAAAGAGCTTTGAGTAGTCGGAAGACTAGAAAAGCGCTATATAAGCTCAAGTCCATCTACCATAATTTAGCTTCATCTGGAATTAAAGGTGACATATCCTCTTCTTCAGTTTAAATAAGTCTCAGAGCTCCTCTTCAACATGTGTGTGAAGTTTCTTGTTCTAAATCCACTCTGATCCTGTATTTGATCATGTCTATAAACCCCTCTATTTCAGCCCTGCTCAGAACAGGCTGTTTCTGTGTCTGTACCTTTAAATATGTAAATGAGCTGTGTCTGACCACGCCCCCTCTCTGGAAGGACTTGGGTGTACTCGGTCTTTCTCGCTCCATGTCCTATTGTTTACGGTGAGAAGGCAGACTCAGAGGGCAGAACAAACACCTAGCTGTGGGAGTGTCACCCACCTGGGGGAGGGGCTACTGCCCTTTGTGATGTCATGAAGGGAAAATCTCCAAACGGCCTGTTTGAGCACACATTTTCTGAAAAGTGGAGCAGGGAGAAGACGGAGAGGATGGACTTTTCTCATCATTGGGGGGGTTTGTAGACGGACTAGAGACACATGTTAGAGGAACATGGAGAAGAGGATTTTACAGAATAAATGACCTTTAATAAAGTAAGAATCTGGATTTTTAGAAGAACAAGTGTTCTGGCGTGAGTTTGACTGCTTTGGTTTCCGTCTCTTCAGGAAGCTGGCGGAGGAGAAATATGAGGAGATCCACACCCGCAGGAGGGAGCTGAGGAGCCGCCATTTTGAAAAAGTCAGCCTGGATGTTTTAAATGTAAGAAATGTAAATACAGTCAAAGTTAATTCCCCCACAGGCTTCATGCAAGCGGCTCTTGGAGGCTTCCTGTAGAAATAATCCTCTCACAGGTTAATTATAACTGCCTGTGTCTCCGAGCGAGTCGCTGAAGGTTTCCTCTGAACACCACTCTGCTGGAAAAAAAGAAGCTAATTAGCTCCTTTTCCCTCCCAAACGACAGGGGAGCAGAGAGCAGGGAGTCTGTCAGCCAATCAGCATCCAGGATCACCAAACACCAGGAGGCTCACAGCCAATCAGGACTCAGAGTGCAGGAGAGACGTCGCTGTCCGAGCAGCAGCACGGTGAGAAAAATGTTCTTGTCATGCTCAGGCCCGGTTAGTCCTGGGGCAGTGTGAGTGCAGGCCAGCGGGGGCGGCGGGGGGCTTAATGGTTAAGCTTGAAAAGGGGGCAAACTTTAAACTTCACAAAGACACACTGAGGGTCATATTCTCCTCTGACTGATGCAGCAGGAGAATCTTTGCTTTACTTTTGTTCATAACTGATCGCTCCCAAAAACATGTTCTACCTCGATCTGTGCTCGTCTTTCTTACACTTCCTCTCAGAAGTGTTCTCGTGTCTGTCTCTTGA
This sequence comes from Labrus mixtus, assembly GCF_963584025.1. Lineage (NCBI taxonomy): Eukaryota > Metazoa > Chordata > Actinopteri > Labriformes > Labridae > Labrus > Labrus mixtus. Next base: position 18,012 of record NW_026870209.1, read on the forward strand.
CTCTCTCATCATAAACTTTCATTTGTTCTGACGTTCATCTTTACCTAAACAAGGTTTTTATGCTTCTTCCAATAACGTCTCATCCCTAACGACTCCACGGTCTTTGTGTTGAAGCCTGAAGAGTCAAACTGTTGAATAAACTCGTCATGGTCACAGCCGCTCTGTGGAAGCTTAATCACAGCTGATGCATGTCACCCGGCTGATTTCATTATGTGTAATCGGCACTCGTCCGTGTGCAGGTGTGGTCTGTGTTTGTAATAAAGTTAGCTGCCATGTTCTCCGTCACTGAAGCTCTCTCTCTCTCTCTCTCTCTCTCTCTCTCTCTCTCTCTCTCTCTCTCTCTCTCTCTCTCTCTCTCTCGCTCAGAGTCACACTAATGAGATTAACGTCCGGGCTGAAGCACAAACGCTCTCTGGAGATGTCAGTGTTTGAGAAACTTAATCATGTGTTTATGTGGAGGAGCTGTGGGTATTAAAGAGGCCATAAGCCATAAATCTCATTAAATGAGTGTCAGCTCTGACGCACGGCTCACAGCAGAGAGAGAGAGAGAGGACTTTCATATTTCTGCTCTTATCGTCACAGAAATCTGTTTAGTTTGAGCTTCAGTCGATACGACCTGTCGGTGTGAGTGTTTGTTGGACAGCAGAGACTCGATAGTGTGTTGGAGTGATCTGTGTGAGGTCACCCAAAGGCGTCAGGCTGTTATCTTGGAGCCTGAAGTTACCATATTTAGACAAGTGGGAGGAGCCGGAGAAGGAGGAGGGGGCTGTGAATGCTAAGCTAATTATCCACACCTGTGGCTAATTCATTAGCAGCTAATGAGCTAGTTAGCATGTGTGTGTTTTCTGCAGGATGACTCCCACGCACGAGACCGCCATGAATCCATGAATGCATGAATGTATGATGAACGCTGGCCAGTCGTCAGTTTGTTCGATACTTCCATATTTTAAAACGATGCGACTTTGTCATTTTAATGATTGATGGTTTCCAGAAGAACCAAAGCTGTAAAAAAAAGAAGTAGAGGAAGTTCTAATGATGTTGTTTCCTGTTTGATAATATGTCAACTAAAGTCTAACCCACAATCTAAACCCACAAAAAAGTTATCTTGTGATCTTGTAGTTCTCCTGTGATCTTGTAGTTCTCTTGTGATCTTGTAGTTCTCCTTTGATCTTGTAGTTCTCCTGTGATCTTGTAGTTCTCTTGTGATCTTGTAGTTCTCTTGTTATCTTGTAGTTCTCCTGTGATCTTGTAGTTCTCTTGTTATCTTGTAGTTCTCTTGTGATCTTGTAGTTCTCTTGTGATCTTGTAGTTCTCTCTGTGATCTTGTAGTTCTCCTGTGATCTTGTAGTTCTCTTGTTATCTTGTAGTTCTCTTGTGATCTTGTAGTTCTCCTGTTATCTTGTAGTTCTCATGTGATCTTGTAGTTCTCCTGTGATCTTGTAGTTCTCTTGTGATCTTGTAGTTGTCTTGTGATCTTGTAGTTCTCTTGTGATCTTGTAGTTCTCCTGTGATCTTGTAGTTCTCATGTGATCTTGTAGTTCTCCTGTGATCTTGTAGTTCTCTTGTGATCTTGTAGTTCTCTTGTGATCTTGTAGTTCTCCTTTGATCTTGTAGTTCTCCTGTGATCTTGTAGTTCTCCTGTGATGTTGTAGTTCTCTTGTGATCTTGTAGTTCTCATGTGATCTTGTAGTTCTCATGTGATCTTGTAGTTCTCCTGTGATCTTGTAGTTCTCCTGGGATGTTGTAGTTCTCCTTTGATCTTGTAGTTCTCCTGGGATGTTGTAGTTCTCCTTTAATCTTGTAGTTCTCCTGGAATGTTGTAGTTCTCCTTTGATCTTGTAGTTCTCATGTGATCTTGTAGTTCTCCTGTGATCTTGTAGTTCTCCTTTGATCTTGTAGTTCTCATGTGATCTTGTAGTTCTCCTGTGATGTTGTAGTTCTCTTGTGATCTTGTAGTTCTCATGTGATCTTGTAGTTCTCTTGTGATCTTGTAGTTCTCATGTGATCTTGTAGTTCTCTTGTGATCTTGTAGTTCTCCTTTGATCTTGTAGTTCTCTTGTGATCTTGTAGTTCTCCTTTGATCTTGTAGTTCTCATGTGATCTTGTAGTTCTCCTGTGATGTTGTAGTTCTCTTGTGATCTTGTAGTTCTCATGTGATCTTGTAGTTCTCTTGTGATCTTGTAGTTCTCATGTGATCTTGTAGTTCTCCTGTGATCTTGTAGTTCTCCTGTGACTTTGTGGAATTTGCGGGTCAGGCACCCAATCTTTTATTGTTTATTCTTCTTGGTTCGAAAGATAAGATATAAAAACAAAGAACAGAAGAGAGAATGTGAAAGTTAATCAGAGACCCCCCCCCCCTTCATTCAGTTATAAACTAATAAAACATTTCTGTGTGAAAATATCAGCTCCCCCTCCTGACGCCTCGGGGAGTTTAACGCGGAGCAGACAGAAACACGTTCAGAAAAACAAAGTTTAATTTGATGTATTTTACTTCATGTTTCTGAGAAGGTCTGTTCTGGCCTCCAGCAGTCACCATGGAAACGTGAAAAACGTTTTTCACCGTGTGTTCATTAAAAGTTCATGTTTCTGTCTCCGTGTGAAGCAGCGTCGCCTCTCAGACGGTGAACAGGTGAGAACATGTGTGAGACTCAACTGGATCCAGATTTCCCCGAGGTCTGATACCAGTCCACATGGACCTGAGGGTCCCGGTTTGTGCACAGAAACATCATATCCAGATTTCAGAAACTGGGATAAGTCCTTACCCCGATGATTAGAAACCTGATTATGCTACCTGCAGATCTCAGAATAAACAGGATACTGGGAGCACCGTTAGCCTAGCGGGTATGTCGAGTTATACAGAGGGTACAGTCCTTGTCGCAGCGGTTTGAATCCAGCCTTGGCCCTTTGCTGCGGGTCATGTCCTACTCAGTGATGGAGCTGGTGGAAGGGATATCTACTGCAATAGACAACAGGGAATACACAGTGGGGGTCTTTATTGACTTAAAGAAGGCTTTTGACATGATTGACCATGGTTTACTCTTGAAGAAAATGGAAAGATATGGTGTAAAAGGAATTGCTCATGAATGGCTTAAAAGTTACCTAGACGACAGAAATCAGTATGTACATATGAACAATGTTGATTCTGATTTGCAAAAAGTCACGTATGGGGTCCCACAAGGCTCTGTGCTGGGCCCAAAACTATTTAGTGTGTTAAAAGTGTTTTTTGTTTGCCGACGACACCAGTTTGTACTGCTCTGGAAAAGATATTGAGCAACTCCTGAATGCAGTGGAAAAGGAATGAACAATTCTAAAGAAGTGGTTTGACATTAATAAGCTGTCATTGAACCTAAGCAAAACAAAATGTATTATCTTTGGCAATAGAAAAATTAATAAACAGGCTAAACTCAAGATCAATGATGTTGAAATTGAACGTGTAAATGAAAATACATTTTTGGGCATCATAATAGATAATAAACTCAACTGGAAATCACAGATACATAATTTTAAATCAAAAATATCAAAAAAACATTGCTATATTGTATAAAATGATTCAAAATATTTTGAATCAGAACTCACTTTATATATTGTACTGCTCCCTCATTCTTCCATACATTACGTACTGCGTGGAAGTATGGGGTAACACATGTAAAACAAACATAAACCCAATTTTCATACTTCAAAAGAAAGCCATCAGAATTGTGAATCATACCAATTACTATGAATCAACAAATCCTCTATTCATCAAACTACACACTTTAAAACTAGAAGATCTAGCTGACCTCAACACTACTGTTACAATGTACAAGGTACAGAATAATGCACTTCCATACTGCATCCAGGAACTGTTCAGGGCTAGAGAAAGCAAATTTAAACTAAGGGGAATATGTATGTTCAAAAATTCAAGGGCAAGAACTAACACCAAAAGTAGGTGCTTATCTGTTAAAGTGGTTAACCTCTGGAACAACTTAGACAACAAATTAAAAATGTGCAGCTCAATTAGAAAATTCAAAAAACTGTTCAAATTCAGGGTAATAGAAAAATATAAAACATCATTATGATAATGACACCAACAGCAGTACTAATACTGTTTCTATAATTATATATATAATCTAGTTATGTACATGATCTATATATATATATATATATATGTATATATATATATATATTTTTTTTTTTCCTTTTATTGTTTTGATTTGGTTAACTGACAACTGTTTTCTGTTTTGTGAAATTAGATTACTTTGTTTGTTTCTTTTTTTGCAGCTATTCTTGTTTTGATATACTGTTCAAATGAAATGTTCGAAGGGTAGGCATAATAAGCCTCGGCTTCATCCTACACCTTTTCGGCCATTGTTTTTTTGTTTTTTTTATTATTGTTCGTGTATGTTCTATGCTTTGTGGTCATGAACCGAAATAAATATTTACTACTACTACTACTACTACTACTCTCTCCTCCCAACATTTCCTTTCTCTCTTCAGCTGTCCTATCAAGGCAAAAAGGCTCAAAAATACTGGATACATGTAGACGCTTACCTCGGTTTCTGACAGCTAACGACTACCTCAGAACATGTGCGACCAAATTGGTCCCCTCTATTTCAGCCCTGCTCAGAACAGGCTGTTTCTGTGTATGTACCTTTAAATATGTAAATGAGCTGTGTCTGACCACGCCCCCTCTCTGGAAGGGCTTGGGTGTACTCTGGTCTTTCTCGCTCAATGTCCTATTGTTTACGGTGAGAAGGCAGACTCAGAGGACAGAACAAACACCTAGCTGTGGGAGTGTCACCCAACTGGGGGAGGGGCTACTGCCCTTTGTGATGTCATGAAGGGAAAATCTCCAAACGGCCTGTTTGAGCACACATTTTCTGAAAAGTGGAGCAGGGAGAAGACGGAGAGGATGGACTTTTCTCATCATTGGGGGGTTTGTAGACGGATTAGAGACACATGTTAGAGTTAGAGGAACATGGGGAAGTATTTATATGTGACCTTTAAAAATACGAGTGTTTTTTTTTATTGACGGTCAAAACATTAAAAAACGTCACTGGTTGTTCTGAACTCGTCTTTAAGCGTCTCTGGTCTCGTTCTGTCTCGAGTTTATTCAGCTTAGACTTCCCGTCATTCTGCTCCCTTGGCCCCGCCCCCGCTGTCTGATCCCAACCGTGTGATTGGCTGCCCGGGGACGAAGAGACCTGAGAGGGGGTACATGAATTAAACATCCTCTCATCGTTAAAAGTCTCCGAGCTCGTTAGCAGGAATAATAATGGAGGCAGAGCACCTGTTCGTGGTGACAGATGAGACCCTCACAGACTGAAACCTCGGGGAGACTTTTCTCCGTCTTTAAACTAAACTTCTGACTTCTCTCCTCCTTATTTAACCGCTCCACGTCTCTTTGAGTTCCCTTGATCAGCTCAGCAGCTTAAAGAGCTTCACCTTTTAATTTAAAGTATTTACACACTTTAGTCTGCAACTCTGAAGATCTGACATGAACTTTGAGTTTCTCACTCTTACTGCCCTCTAGTGGTCACAATCTTTACTTTGCTGCAGGTATCCACATGTGTACTCTGGTACAGTGTGACATCACAGGTGGGTGTGGCCTACACCTTATATAAAAATCTAACAGAGATGTCAGCGACTATCATAATTAACAAGTGTGTGTGTGTGTGTGTGTGTGTGTGTGTGTGTGTGTGTGTGTGTGTGTGTGTGTGTGTGTGTGTGTGTGTGTGTGTGTGTGTGTGTGTGTGTGTGTGTGTGTGTGTGTGTGTGTGTGTGTAGATATCCCAGAGGATCCTCAGGCTGCAGAGGTTTATTACGACCAGGACGGGTTTGATTCTTGTTCAGAGGACGAAGACACTGAAACACCTGCAGAGACACTTTACCTGTCTGACCCACAGGTGAGTCTGTGTGTGTGTGTTTATTATCTTTGTTGGAATACTCGTTTGTCTTTGTTTTTCTTTTTGCAGAAAACTCAATCGGAGAATGTCAGACTTCATGATGAATGATAATGAGAAAATAAAAAACAGAGAGAGTAATTTAGTGAATAACACATCTCTCTCTTCTGATTTCACACTCGATGAAGCCCATCCACCAAAAAAGGGCGGAAATCTATAAATACAGATGTTCCCATTTAGGAAAGATAAATAAAAGAATTTAAATATGCGAGCAGGGATTGAGTATTTCTTTCTCAAACTTCCTGATTAATTTTTTGTTTCTGCAGTAATTATCTCGTTATTATTCAGTCTTTTTATTAATTATCTACATGTGTGTGATGTTAGTTATTTATTTATTTAAAGACAATAAAACTGTTGAACACGGTTGGAGCTCATGAGGACGCAGAGACGAGTGTAGTGTGTGTTTGTGTTTACACTCGGCTCATCCTCGTTATAATCCGGAGTTAAAAAGGCCAAATATCATTCTGGAAATCTGCCTAATTAGGGAAGCACAACATTGTGTGTGTGTGTGTGTGTGTGTGTGTGTGTGTGTGTGTGTGTGTGTGTGTGTGTGTGTGTGTGTGTGTGTGTTAGCATTAGCATGGATTAGCAGGCTGAGCTGCAGCTTTGATTTCAGCGGCTGGTTTCATGTTTTAATGCGTCTGGGCTTAAATTATCATAATATGATTCTCACACAGCGAGTCGGGGAGGTCCTCTAATTAGAGAGTTAGAGACACACAAACACACACACACACACACATAAAGACACACACACACACACACACACATAAAGACACACACACACACACACACACATAAAGACACACACACACACACACACACATAAAGACACACACACACACACACACACACATAAAGACACACAAACACACACACACACACACACATAAAGACACACACACACACACACACACATAAAGACACACACACACACATAAAGACACACACACATAAAGACACACACACACACATAAAGACACACACACATAAAGACACACACACACACACACACACACACACATAAAGACACACACACACATAAAGACACACACACACACACACATAAAGACACACACACACATAAAGACACACACACACACACACACATAAAGACACACACACACACACATAAAGACACACACACACACATAAAGACACACACACACACATAAAGACACAAACACACACACACACACACATAAAGACACACACACACACATAAAGACACACACACACACACACATAAAGACACACACACACACACATAAAGACACACACACACATAAAGACACACACACACATAAAGACACACACACACATAAAGACACAAACACACACATAAAGACACACACACATAAAGACACACACACACACACACACACATAAAGACACACACACACATAAAGACACACACACACATAAAGACACACACACACACACATAAAGACACACACACACACACACACACATAAAGACACACACACACACATAAAGACACACACACACAGACACACACACACAGACACACACACACACACAGACACACACACACACACACACACACACACACATAAAGACACACACACACACACACACATAAAGACACACACACACACACACACACACATAAAGACACACACACACACATAAAGACACACACACACATAAAGACACACACACACACACACATAAAGACACACACACACACACATAAAGACACACACACATAAAGACACACACACACACACACACATAAAGACACACACACATAAAGACACACACACACACACACACACACATAAAGACACACACACACACACATAAAGACACACACACACATAAAGACACACACACACACATAAAGACACACACACACACACATAAAGACACACACACACACATAAAGACACACACACACATAAAGACACAAACACACACACACACATAAAGACACACACACACACATAAAGACACACACACACACATAAAGACACACACACACACACATAAAGACACACACACACACACACACACACATAAAGACACACACACACACACATAAAGACACACACACACATAAAGACACAAACACACACACACACATAAAGACACACACACACACATAAAGACACACACACACACATAAAGACACACACACACATAAAGACACACACACACATAAAGACACACACACACATAAAGACACAAACACACACATAAAGACACACACACATAAAGACACACATAAAGACACACACACATAAAGACACACACACATAAAGACACACACACATAAAGACACACATAAAGACACACACACATAAAGACACAAACACACACACACACACATAAAGACACACACATAAAGACACACACACACACATAAAGACACACACACACATAAAGACACACACACATAAAGACACAAACACACACATAAAGACACACACACATAAAGACACACATAAAGACACACACACATAAAGACACACACACATAAAGACACACACACATAAAGACACACATAAAGACACACACACATAAAGACACAAACACACACACACACACATAAAGACACACACATAAAGACACACACACACACATAAAGACACACACACACATAAAGACACAAACACACACACACACATAAAGACACACACACACACATAAAGACACACACACACATAAAGACACAAACACACACACACACATAAAGACACACACACACACACATAAAGACACACACACACATAAAGACACAAACACACACACACACACATAAAGACACACACACACACATAAAGACACACACACACATAAAGACACAAACACACACACACACATAAAGACACACACACACACACACACACATAAAGACACACACACACACACACACACACATAAAGACACACAAACACACACACACACACACATAAAGACACACACACACACACACACACATAAAGACACACACACACACACACACACATAAAGACACACAAACACACACACACACACACACATAAAGACACACACACACACACACACACACACATAAAGACACACACACACACATAAAGACACACACACATAAAGACACACACACACACATAAAGACACACACACATAAAGACACACACACACACACACACACACACATAAAGACACACACACACACATAAAGACACACACACACATAAAGACACACACACACACACACATAAAGACACACACACACACACATAAAGACACACACACACACATAAAGACACAAACACACACACACACACACATAAAGACACACACACACACATAAAGACACACACACACACACACATAAAGACACACACACACACACATAAAGACACACACACACATAAAGACACACACACACATAAAGACACACACACACACATAAAGACACAAACACACACATAAAGACACACACACATAAAGACACACACACACACACACACACATAAAGACACACACACACATAAAGACACACACACACATAAAGACACACACACACACACATAAAGACACACACACACACACACACACACACACACATAAAGACACACACACACACATAAAGACACACACACACAGACACACACACACACACAGACACACACACACAGACACACACACACACACACACACACACACACATAAAGACACACACACACACACACACATAAAGACACACACACACACACACACACACATAAAGACACACACACACACACATAAAGACACACACACACATAAAGACACACACACACACACACACACACACATAAAGACACACACACACACACATAAAGACACACACACATAAAGACACACACACACACACACACATAAAGACACACACACATAAAGACACACACACACACACACACACACATAAAGACACACACACACACACATAAAGACACACACACACATAAAGACACACACACACACATAAAGACACACACACACACACATAAAGACACACACACACACATAAAGACACACACACACATAAAGACACAAACACACACACACACATAAAGACACACACACACACATAAAGACACACACACACACATAAAGACACACACACACACACATAAAGACACAAACACACACATAAAGACACACACACACATAAAGACACAAACACACACACACACACATAAAGACACACACATAAAGACACACACACACACACATAAAGACACACACACACATAAAGACACAAACACACACACACACATAAAGACACACACACACACATAAAGACACACACACACATAAAGACACAAACACACACACACACATAAAGACACACACACACACACACATAAAGACACACACACACATAAAGACACAAACACACACACACACACATAAAGACACACACACACACACATAAAGACACACACACACATAAAGACACAAACACACACACACACATAAAGACACACACACACACACATAAAGACACACACACACACATAAAGACACACACACACACACATAAAGACACACACACATAAAGACACACACACACACATAAAGACACACACACACATAAAGACACACACACACATAAAGACACACACACATAAAGACACACACACACATAAAGACACACACATAAAGACACACACACACATAAAGACACACACATAAAGACACACACACACACACACACACACATAAAGACACACACACACACACATAAAGACACACACACACATAAAGACACACACACATAAAGACACACACATAAAGACACACACACACACACATAAAGACACACACATAAAGACACACACATAAAGACACACACACACACACATAAAGACACACACATAAAGACACACACACACACACATAAAGACACACACACACACATAAAGACACACACACACACACATAAAGACACACACACACATAAAGACACACACACACACATAAAGACACACACACACACATAAAGACACACACACACATAAAGACACAAACACACACACACACATAAAGACACACACACACACATAAAGACACACACACACACATAAAGACACACACACACACACATAAAGACACACACACACACACACATAAAGACACACACACACACACATAAAGACACACACACACATAAAGACACAAACACACACACACACATAAAGACACACACACACACATAAAGACACACACACACACATAAAGACACACACACACACACATATAGACACACACACACATAAAGACACAAACACACACATAAAGACACACACACACATAAAGACACAAACACACACACACACACATAAAGACACACACATAAAGACACACACACACACACATAAAGACACACACACACATAAAGACACAAACACACACACACACATAAAGACACACACACACACATAAAGACACACACACACATAAAGACACAAACACACACACACACATAAAGACACACACACACACACATAAAGACACACACACACATAAAGACACAAACACACACACACACACATAAAGACACACACACACACACATAAAGACACACACACACATAAAGACACAAACACACACACACACATAAAGACACACACACACACACACACATAAAGACACACACACACACATAAAGACACACACACACACACATAAAGACACACACACATAAAGACACACACACACACATAAAGACACACACACACATAAAGACACACACACACATAAAGACACACACACATAAAGACACACACACACATAAAGACACACACACACATAAAGACACACACATAAAGACACACACACACACACACACACACATAAAGACACACACACACACACATAAAGACACACACACACATAAAGACACACACACATAAAGACACACACATAAAGACACACACACACACACATAAAGACACACACATAAAGACACACACATAAAGACACACACACACACACATAAAGACACACACATAAAGACACACACACACACACACACATAAAGACACACACACACACACACACACACATAAAGACACACACACACACACATAAAGACACACACACACATAAAGACACACACACATAAAGACACACACATAAAGACACACACACATAAAGACACACACACACACATAAAGACACACACACACACATAAAGACACACACACACACACACACATAAAGACACACACACACACATAAAGACACACACACACACATAAAGACACAAACACACACACACACATAAAGACACACACACACACATAAAGACACACACACACACATAAAGACACACACACACACACATAAAGACACACACACACATAAAGACACAAACACACACATAAAGACACACACACACACACATAAAGACACACACACACACACACACATAAAGACACACACACACATAAAGACACACACACACACACACATAAAGACACACACACACACACACACACACACACACACATAAAGACACACACACACACATAAAGACACACACACACAGACACACACACACACACAGACACACACACACAGACACACACACACAGACACACACACACAGACACACACACACACACACATAAAGACACACACACACACATAAAGACACACACACACAGACACACACACACACACAGACACACACACACAGACACACACACACAGACACACACACACAGACACACACACACACACACACACACATAAAGACACACACACACACACACACACACATAAAGACACACACACACACACACATAAAGACACACACACACACATAAAGACACACACACACACACACACACACACATAAAGACACACACACACACATAAAGACACACACACATAAAGACACACACACACACACACATAAAGACACACACACATAAAGACACACACACACACACACATAAAGACACACACACACATAAAGACACACACACACACATAAAGACACACACATAAAGACACACACACACACACATAAAGACACACACACACACATAAAGACACACACACACACATAAAGACACACACATAAAGACACACACACATAAAGACACACACATAAAGACACACACACACACACACACACATAAAGACACACACACACACATAAAGACACACACACACACACACACACATAAAGACACACACACACATAAAGACACACACACACATAAAGACACACACACACACACATAAAGACACACACACACACATAAAGACACACACACACATAAAGACACACACACACACACACACATAAAGACACACACACACACACACACACACACACACACACACATAAAGAGACACACACACACACACACACATAAAGACACACACACACACATAAAGACACACACACACACACACATAAAGACACACACACACACATAAAGAGACACACACACACACACACACATAAAGACACACACACACACATAAAGACACACACACACACACACATAAAGACACACACACACACACACACACACACACACACATAAAGAGACACACACACACACACACACACACATAAAGACACACACACACAGACACACACACACAGACACACACACACACACACACACACACACACACACACACACACACACACATAAAGACACACACACACACACATAAAGACACACACACACACATAAAGACACACACACACACATAAAGACACAAACACACACACACACACATAAAGACACACACACATAAAGACACACACACACACACATAAAGACACACACACACACACACACACATAAAGACACACACACACACATAAAGACACACACACACATAAAGACACAAACACACACACACACACACATAAAGACACACACACACACATAAAGACACACACACACACACATAAAGACACACACACACATAAAGACACACACACACACATAAAGACACACACACACATAAAGACACACACACACACACACACACACACACATAAAGACACACACACACACATAAAGACACACACACACACATAAAGACACACACACACATAAAGACACACACACACACACACACACATAAAGACACACACACACATAAAGACACACACACACATAAAGACACACACACACACACACACACATAAAGACACACACACACACACACACACACACATAAAGACACACACACACACACACACACACATAAACACACACACACACAGACACACACACAGACACACACACACACACACACACACACACACACACACACACACACACATAAAGACACACACACACATAAAGACACACACACACACACACACATAAAGACACACACACACACATAAAGACACACACACACACACATAAAGACACACACACACACACACACATAAAGACACACACACACACATAAAGACACACACACACACACACATAAAGACACACAAACACACATAAAGACACACACACATAAAGACACACACACATAAAGACACACACACACACACACACACACACACACACATAAAGACACACACACACACAAATAAAGACACACACACACATAAAGACACACACATAAAGACACACACACATAAAAACACACACACACATAAAGACACACACACATAAAGACACACACACACATAAAGACACACACACATAAAGACACACACACATAAAGACACACACACACAAAGACACACACACAAATAAAGAAAAACACACACAAAGACACACACACATGAAGACACACACACATGAAGACACACACACACACATAAAGACACACACACACACACACACACATAAAGACACACACACACACACACACATAAAGACACACACACATAAAAACACACACACACATAAAGACACACACACATAAAGACACACACACATGAAGACACACACACACACATAAAGACACACACACACACACACACATAAAGACACACACACACACACACACACATAAAGACACACACACATAAAAACACACACACACACACATGAAGACACACACACATGAAGACACACACACATAAAGACACACACACACACACACATAAAGACACACACACACACACACACATAAAGACACACACACACACACACACACATAAAGACACACACACATAAAAACACACACACACATAAAGACACACACACATAAAGACACACACACATAAAGACACACACACATAAAGACACACACACACATAAAGACACACACACATAAAGACACACACACACATAAAGACACACACACATAAAGACACACACACACATAAAGACACACACACATAAAGACACACACACACATAAAGACACACACACACATAAAGACACACACACACATAAAGACACACACACATAAAGACACACACACATAAAGACACACACACACAAAGACACACACACAAATAAAGAAAAACACACACAAAGACACACACACACATAAAGACACACACAGATGAAGACACACACACATGAAGACACACACACATAAAGACACACACACACACATAAAGACACACACACACACACACACATAAAGACACACACACATAAAGACACACACACACACACATAAAGACACACACACACATAAAGACACACACACATAAAGACACACACACACATAAAGACACACACACATAAAGACACACACACACATAAAGACACACACACATAAAGACACACACACATAAAGACACACACACACATAAAGACACACACACATAAAGACACACACACACATAAAGACACACACACACATAAAGACACACACACACATAAAGACACACACATAAAGACACACACACATAAAGACACACACACATAAAGACACACACACATAAAGACACACACACATAAAGACACACACACACATAAAGACACACACACATAAAGACACACACACATAAAGACACACACACATAAAGACACACACACACATAAAGACACACACACATAAAGACACACACACATAAAGACACACACACACACATAAAGACACACACACATAAAGACACACACACACATAAAGACACACACACACACACACACACACATAAAGACACACACACACACACATGAAGACACACACACATAAAGACACACACACACATAAAGACACACACACACACACACACATAAAGACACACACACACATAAAGACACACACACACAAACACACACACATAAAGACACACACACACATAAAGACAAACACACACACACACACACATAAAGACACACACACATACACACATAAAGACACACACACACATGAAGACACACACACACACACACACACACACATAAAGACACACACACACATAAAGACACACACACACACACACACACATAAAGACACACACATAAAGACACACACACACATAAAGACACACACACACACACATAAAGACACACACAAACACACACACACAAACACACACACACACACATAAAGACACACACACACATAAAGACACACACACACACACACACATAAAGACACACACACACACACACATAAAGACACACACACACAAAGACACACACACACACACACACAAAGACACACACACACATAAAGACACACACACACACACACATAAAGACACACACACACATGAAGACACACGCACACACACACACACACACATAAAGACACACACACACACACACATAAAGACACACACACACACACATAAAGACACACACACACATAAAGACACACAAATAAAGACACACACACACACACACATAAAGACACACACACACATGAAGACACACGCACACACACACACACAAAAAGACACACACACACATAAAGACACACACACACACACACATAAAGACACACACACACATAAAGACACACAAATAAAGACACACACACACACACATAAAGACACACACACACATAAAGACACACACACACACACATAAAGACACACACACACATAAAGACATACACATAAAGACACACACACAAATAAAGA